>NW_020897700.1:3625406-3635802 GCF_003984885.1 Neopelma chrysocephalum | reverse complement strand
TTTTTTTCCCCTAAGCATTTGAGAGCAGCATTGCCCCATTTCTGTTTAAAACATATTAATTACTTATATTAACAGTAAAAAGTTACTATAGAGATTCTGTTTTAAATATGAAACTGAGCAAAACTGATGGTTTTTGACCAAGAAAGCCCATCTTGCTGCTGCATATCTACTCAATCTAACACATCCACTGCGTTTGTGCTATTGTAACCATGATACGGAGCCACTGTTTGGTGGGAAAGGCTGTACTCGACAATGACTTGCTGTTTGATTCTGAGAACAGGAGGATACAGCAGGTTTCATTCTGTTTTCTGCATAAAGTGCTACTCCTTATGCTGCATACAGCAGTTTGGCTAAAACACTTCCATGAAGCATATGTGGCATCATTCTATAATGATGTGTCTTCATTTTATGAAAATGTCTCCTTTTATGATGTTGTAGGCTTAAAGGTTCTTTTAAGCCTTATGGTTATAAGGAGACATTCAGATTTTTTAAAGTCTTCCTTTTAAAACAAACTCAAGTGAACTAGTTAATAGGGTGACTTTTAAAAATGCAGACCTAGCTATTTCTATGGGATGTTGAGGATAGTGACATTTTTATTACATCATGGACTTTATCCTTTTTTGTAAGAGAGAGGGAGTGAACATTTTTATTTTAGTTAGGTGAAGTAATAAAGTTTTCAATTGCCACAGCAGATACCTGAGATGGGGTAAGTAACCTTTTCTGAAGTGATCTGGCTGTATTGGTCAAAGTACAGGAAGTTATCTGAACTACCTGAAGTTGCATGTAAAATCAGGAGTAAAATCGGGAAGAATGCCGAGTTAAAACTCCTGAGACTCTCACTGACTTAGCTTTCCGTTCTCAGTTAACTTCAGTTCTGCCAGTCTTACTCCTGTGGGAACTTACTGAGACAAATTCCACAGCTACATTTGCATAGGAACAGTTTAATTCCAGTCATTCAATTGATTTAAAGTTGTAATCTGCAATCACTGTCTCTATGCATCTTAAATATGGCCAAGCACAAACAGTGATGCATTTAAATGACTAGAAGAAACACTGACTTCTTGGCTTCTTTTTGAAAACTTAATGATATTTGCTTAAATAACTGTGGGGTTTTTAAAGTAGGATTGTTTTCTTCCTAGGAATGAGGGAATATAGATGTAGTATAATAATACTACAATGGAAGAAATTACCTCAGCATTTGGATGGTACCATCTTTCTGCTTATTATTTGCATGTGGAATGGTATATCCTGAAGTTCTTCATTAGGGAAAAAGCTTTCAAATAGCAGGCAGAACTGACAGTTCATACAGTTTAACATTTTTTTAAAAATTATGAATAAGAGAAGGGAACATGCATCTTGCCTTAATTTTAACAACAGACTGCTGAAAAAAAATTCTGAGATCTCGATTAAAGTGTAGAGATCTAAAATTCCAGAACTGAGTACCCACAGAATTTAAGAAGCATCTGAACTGAAGTTCTGGCCCTTATTATGATACTCACTAAAATTTACATCCGGTATCTGAGCATTCTTAAGTTTTTGAGAGTCTGGCTGTGAAATTTTTGCCATGACCTCATTTAGCTATTTGTCAAAGCAATGGTATATATGACTTGAGTAGGCTTAACAGTGAGCTAGAGCAAAATGGTAATCAGTTCAAGTTTTCAGTCCTTCCATACATGCATTTTCAATTTTGTCATGTGTAAAATGCGGAATAAATAAAAGAAAGCAATTAATAGTCAGCAATAGAGATGTAGTTTTACAGTTTACTTTATGATCTGTGGACAGTCACTCCAGGCTTTTGCTTTCCTCTTGGCTAATGCAAGCCAGGCTGGTTCTGTTGACACAGGGTTAGCATCAGGTGTAGAGAATCTCTTGGCCACCTCTTTTGTCAGTGGGGTTGATGGAACAGAATCTGAAATTTCCACTGGAGAGGAAAAAGAAAAAAACATTAGTTGAACCCTGTGCTTTTGTTGCAGGATTCTAAAGATTTCACTTATATGTGAAGATGAGCTCAGGTGGTTAGAGCGTGGTGCTGATAACATGAAGATCGTGGGTTCGATCCCCTTATGGGCCATTCATTTAAGAGTTGGACTCAATGATCCTTGTGGGCCCCTTCTAACTCAGAATATTCTGTGAAACTCAACCAAACTTAGTATCAGATCATGCCTCCTTAACTGTTGTTGATTCTGTATTCTGAACTAACATTTGATATTTATTTCCAACACTTTTAGGTAAATCTTACTGTATTTGCATAATAATCAAGTGAGGAGGAGCTGAGTTTCCTTTTTCAGAGGTGACTCCAAGGAATCTAACTCACAAAAACAGGGACAAAATTTTCAGTCTCTGTGAGAGCCAAACATTTCCAATTTGCCAGTCTTCCTCTGTACATAAACTATTTTAATTACATCTGCAACATAGCAAACAATGGGAAATAAAGCTAGGGGTTTTTTTCTCTTTGGTAACGCAGCAGCTGCACATGTTTAAGCCAACTGTATTAAATAGGATTTAGAGTCTCTCTTCAGATTAGTGTTCTTAAACAAGCTAAGAGAAGAAAGTGGTCCTGTAGTTGCCTGCCTCAGTTAACCCTGCCCATGAGACTATCCTGAAAAAAAAATAAACCTGCTTTCTCCATTAGCTGTTTGACACATTTTCTTCTAAGTAGTATCTTTAAGACAAACAGCTGTCTCTGCAAGAAAATGTGTTGAATAAACAACTGATTTCTAAGAAGCAACTTCACGGAGCAGAACTGTAGAACGTATCGTAGTAGCCAGATGGGAGGATTAATTCTGAGACAGTGAATGCCCTTGAAAGCAACCTGGACAGAAATGAGTCCTGTCTGAAACCTATGGAGTAACTCTAAAAATCGTAGTTACAAAATAACTCCTCACGCGTCCTACCCCTTACACATTTTCTTTTTTTAGAGCCAAAAAGACTTTTTTTTTTGTTAAACGTTCAGATTAAGTCCAAATTCCTTTAGTTGAATTTAATTTTCAGATTTTTAATGTTTTAAAAAGCTTTAAAATTCCATGGATGCCAAAATTGTTCTGTTTTTCTTTCTATTACGTCTTTAATCATATATTTTTATCTGTAAGTAAATGAACCCTAGCACAGCCACTACTGTAGATGGACACTTTGAAAAGCTAATTATTTTAAAGGCTATGGTAATTTATGCTATTTTAAAGGTTAGACGCTCTTATCAGTTCCTGTTGTACAAGACTCAAGTGTAAGTCTGAAATACACCTTCTTTTAAGTTTTGGGTGTTATTAATGTCCTTAAAGGAGGACTGAACAAACTCATTTTAAACATGTCCTGGTCTTCTGTCTTAAATGCTCTTCTAACTGTGGGAAACCCAAATTGGTCTTGTCATCCATAATAAACAAATACTTGTATATAGATATTTGTGTAGTTGCTAATGGCTGCCTGGCTCCAAATGTAGCCAGTAATCACAGGGAAATCCAGTCACTGTTCCCTTTAGGGCCAATAGAGTTGTTTCACTTTAGGTGATTGACAATTGGTAATTCCTCCTCAATTTCCCCCTGAACTCTCATTCTAGTGCAGACAGACTGATCCTGGATAATTGGGGTTTGACCCTTCTTTGGTCTAATTTGGCATCATCTGTTGTGCTGGAGTTTGATTTCTGCTAGAATTGACCATGTACAGCATAACATCACACTGCTGAATCTTTTGGAGTAGGGTTGCAATAGAGCCCTGTTACAGGTTGACAGGAATGCTGTAAGGCACGTGTAAAATGCTGTAAAGCATGAAAATTTTGGGCAATCTATGTGAGACGGTTTGAGTTTGAAGGGACTTTTAAAGGCCCTCTACTCCAACCCAAGATGTTGCAAATTCTCAGGGATATCTGCTCTGGTGTGCAGCTGCAGTGTGAACATCCAGCTGCTGAACAACTGAATACAGGCATGCATTGGGGTTGTTCAGCTTGGGACAGTCTGTAGTGTAGGAGCAGCACTGGTTTAGCCTTTACTGTTACAAATCAGATAAATGAATCACCTCATTGCACTTAAAAGTTGCATTCCATAGTTCCTGGCTTGGAGTGATACTGACTAGATGCAACTGATACATGTATTTACTTTCAAAGAAGCCCATGATATTTACTGTGCGACTTGTAAAAAGGTTTCTTCAACACCTATCGGTACTCTTCTCCAAAACCTTTAGCCTAGGACTAGTGTTAGCTAGAGAAATATTAGGCAAGTTTCTATTTCAACAATCACTTTATACCACCCCAAATATTATGCCCTGTGGGGAAGTATTTATTTCCTTTTGAGTATGGAATTTTTTCAGCTTAACTGAAGTGACAGATAAAGCAGTAGGTTCTGGTTCCAACCTTCCATACCAAATATTTGACTGGTAACAGGCTAGCTTCAACTGAATTGATTCATTTTTGCGTTTTTCAATGAAATGACAATACTCATTTCCAATATTGTGTGGTGAATATTTCTCCTTGACAAACTGGGAGATGTGAGAACACAACATGCTTAATTTCCTACACAAATACATTTTGCAGAAGTTAAATATCATTCCACTTCTGTGCTAACCCCCAACCTGAAGGCAAAACAGTACTGCAATTTCAATTTACGGTAAATCTGATCTCTCTAATGTGCATTAGTCATGTTGCAAAAATACTGTTGGATATGGCTTGGGGAGACAGCCTAATTTTGTTGACTTGAACTGGGGCAATTCTAAGGAACTGCAGTAGTGCAGCCTTAATAACTGGGGAACCTGCTGAAAACCTGTTAAAATTATGTATTTCCAGCATACTGGCCAGCACATCAGACAGGGACAAGTTGTGTTGTTCTGTGCCAAAAGCAAATTCATTTGTAATTCTAGGGGTACTATATAAGGGGAAAAAAGCAATGTGTTCACTTTCTCCAAAACATGCAATACCATTTCTGAAGTGCATTATTCCTAGAGTGAATCTGAATCTCTCACTGTACCTGTCACAGAAGTTGGAAGGGTGTTTGACTTTTTTAGCTGCTCCCTTCTTTCTAGTCTTGACACAGCAGTCTCAGTTTTCTTCTCCCCTTCTTGAGTTGTAGATTTCTGCAGTGTGCTCGTTTTGCTGCTGCTACTTTTATTATCTGACTGATTACTTACAGCAGCCTAGAACAGAGAAGGAAAACTGCTAAATGAGAAACAGTCTGTCATGTAATGGCTACAAGTTCGAGATGACACACTTGGTTCTTTCATTCATCACCTGGCCTTTCTTTAACCTTCCTTTTTGGCAAAGGATCACAACACTCTGATACTTCTAGAATCAACAGTTATTAGAGACTTTAAAAAAACCACCACAAATTTAAATTTGTCATGTTGTTGCTTCAGTCAAGATACTGAACAGTTTGAGCCAGCCCTGCCTGTTAAATACAGCACTGAAACACACTGTGCATCTGCAGGCAACTTCACGCACACTGGTTTTCTTCTACCAATTGTCTATATCTTCTACCATTGCCTATATACACTGTGCATGTATCCATCAGAAATCTGGGTCTCATAACAAACATCAAAATATATTTAGTTATCCATGTAATCTCCCTTTTACCATCTGTGATATCTATATACAGCACCACTGTTTGTGTAGCATCACTTTGCTATTTTAAGTGGAAGTGCTTTCCTTACTAACATGGAGAGTAAATAACTATTTGGAGAATAGGAAGGAAGTGATACTTGAATTCAGTGCCTGCTCAAGGCATTTGGATGTATCACATGATTGTTCATTTCTTTCATTTATCTGTATTTTATCCAAATAATACGTTACAGTAAAAATAAATTCACACTTACTAATATTCACCTATAAAGGTGTATTCCAACTGTTATTCCCCAAGCATTAAAGGTTAACATCTTACTTGCTCAAGCTCTAAAAGAACACATTGCACACAATTTTTCTGTTCCATTGCCTGCACAGTGGTTTTGCTTATGATTGCCATTAACTACCGCCAGATATCATCAAAGTTTACAGTAAAATTGTCACACTGTTGCAAAGTATTTTTTCCTGGAGGTCTTGGTTTTGCAAAAGCAAACTCCAGACTTTCAGACTACTTTTTACTCACTGTCATTTTAGCTTTTATTAAATCTTACAAACAAAGCATTAAAAAAATGCTCCGCATAACAAAATTAGCTAACAGTTATAATCATGGTATCAGTATTTTTAATAAGCAGGTTCCTAAAGATAGCTTACATTTTCTTTAGCCAGCTTCTCTGCTTGCTTTGCTTCTCTGGCTTGTCTCCTCTCTTCCCTTGTGGCTTGCTGCTCACGAAATCCCTTTTGCTTTTGCAGTGCCAATGTAATCCAAAGCGGTTGTGAAGTTTCCACTTTTTCCATCAATTTAGAGCCATCTAAAGAGTGCCTGCTCTGGAGAACAGGCTTTTCTGAAAGAAAACATGACAAGAATTGATTGAGTAATGCACATCTCTTGTCTCAAGAAAACCTGTACAACTTCTGTACCTTGTGGAAACACTGGAGCTAAGCCCATTGAATGTCATGTCAGTCACAGACCCTCGTGGACTGCATGGAGAATCCTGAAAAAGATTTTGTGCCTCAGGAATAAGACCTAATTTGACACACACATACAGCTGTCAAAATGTATCTTTTTTTTTCTTTTTTTTGGTGAAAAAGCCTACTCCAGACTTACAGCCTTATTTACTACAAATATTTGCACTGTGTGGGATATTTGGCGAAAGCGATATCTTTGCCTTGATTGTTTATAACTGATGAAAGGGATCCAGCCACTACATACTGCAGTTCCCTGGTTTTTCAGCCGTAATTAAGGGATGAAGAGTGTCTGAACTTCACACAAAAGAAGGGGACTAAAATTACGTACTGCTGTAAATTCAGCCTCTGTTACAAAAACTTTTTTTTTTTTAAATTGGTACTTGAGCATTTGACTTTCTGTACTCTGGGTGGATTTGGAGCTAGCACGCAGTATAGAACTGTGAGTGTCAGGGAGCAGCACTGGGTTGCAAAGGTGCTTCTGCAGAGCTCAGTGAGCACAGAAACCCTCAGCTGGCCCGGAACCTGCTCTCCCATCCAGCAGCTGTGCCTCCAACTAGTTTCTATAAATCCACATTTTAAAAAAATGGAAGTCAAAAGAAAAAGTGTAAAAAATTGAAAAAAAAAAAGGCAGCAGTTCCAATGAGAGATGGTTTTAGAGGTGTCCTGATGCTTGCAAAATTCAAGAATGAAAAAAAATTAGGATTTCCTAATGAAATGCTGAATTCCTTCCTTGCTCTTTTGAGTGTCCTTATGCTGAAAGGATGATTTTCTTTCTTGTACAGATTACTACTTCCAGCCTTCTTTTAAAGAGACACTATGACTACTGTAATTGTTTCTACTACTGAAGAGTAGCTCTGAAACGCAGACTCCCATGTTCAGCTATGTTGGGTTAGATGGAGAATTTGCCCAGGATAAGAGGACCTAAATCTTAGTATTTTTTAGACTAGATAACAGTTCCCTAAAAAATAGAAACAATAGAGTGTAAATTTTAAAAATTACACCCTCTGCTCTGCTGACACCATTACATGTGGACCGCAAAGTCCATCCCCTGACTAACCAGGTAACATCTCTACAAGGAAAACACACTCACACACTTCTGTTACCTCCCTGAAATTAACTTTCTTAAGCAGGTTGCACCAGTCACACTGAGTTTGTGCGTTTCTGAATTAAATTGTGGGGATAGGAATTCCTGCTCATTCAGACAACCCTAAGCAAAGTAGTGGTCCTCCACAAATAACATGCCAGGTAAAAATTATAGCTTAAGACCAAACGTCTTCCTCTGGACGTTCAGCATCTCATTTTGGAAGTACAAACAATAGCTAAATATGCTTTGAAAAATACATACCTTTCTTCAATGGCTCAGGCTTTTTGTCATTTTTTTCTCTCCATGGAATACTTAGAGATGGGAAAAATGACTTCTTTTCTTTGATTTCTTCCTCTTCATTTTTGTGCTCGTCGGATGGTGTGGGCTGCACTGCATTTGCTCTGTCCTCTTTTCTCCAGCCACCATCTGATTCAGCTTTAGCCACCCTTTGCCCCAGCGTTTCAGATAGGTTTGATCTGTTCATTTTAGAGAGAGGAGATGATGGTGGGGTTTGGCTGGTGGGCTTCGGAGCTATAGCAGGTTTCTGTGGGACCACTGACTTGCATGCTGGTTTCTCATGAGCAGGTAAAGCACTCTGGCCAGTGGCTGATGGGATCACTGGTGTGCCCACTGGCTGTGAAAACTCAGTCACAGTAATTGAAGAGTCTTTTAAATTACCAGGGACATTTGCTCTCCCCACGTCAGGGGATGTACTCTCTTGTGGAGCAAAAACAGTGGATTCTTTCTCACCTTCTGTTGAGGTGAGTGGGTCAGGCACACCGTCAAAACTGTCCCCTGCACTGTATCTTTTCTTTTTCCTTTGCTCTGCCTGTTGATCATAATGGAAACGTAAAGAGTAGTTTGTCCTTCGTAACTTTATCCCAAAAGGAGAAACATTTTCTTCTCCATTTGGTGATGGTTTATCTGCTTTTTTTGTGCTGTTATTTTGCTGATTTTCCAGAGCACTGGAAAGTTCTGGCTTAGGTAATTCTTTACCTGGAGAATGAGGAAAACTTGGAACAAGGAAAGATGGAAGATCTTTCGCAAATTTACAGCCTTCTGTATTGTCTGTCACTTCACTATGGGTTTCCACTTTCTCCTTAGCCTTTTCAACTAAATTATCCTTAAGAGTGGTAGCCACATCCTCCTTCAAATCAGCAGATGAGCCAGTGTTTCTCCCCACAGCCACTGTTTCATTGCCTTTTGCCACACTTACATTCTCAGGGTCTGAATTGATTTTTGAAACTTCTGAAAATTTCTGCCATGCTGGTGTTATTGAGAACTTTGCATTTGCAGAAAGGGTTTTCCTTAAATTACCATGGGAAGCACCCCGTCCTCGGGGTGTCCAGTCGTCACTGTGCCTGCAGACACTTACTCGGTCTCTCTCATTATATTTGTTGTTTTCTGCATTCTTCAATATTCTGGAGCGAATAGAGGCCCACTCAGCTAGTACGGCCTGGTTGTTCAATGTCTCTTGAGCATGTTTAATTTTACTGCTGCTAGGTTTGGGATCCTGTTTTTTTTTCTGGGACTTCTCTGGTGAAGGAATTTCCACATTTTTCCTCTCTTCTGTTAAGCCAAGTAATGATTTGCAAGCCGTGTCCTTAATCTGGTTCAGGTTAACTGCTGTGCCACATAGCTGTGCTCCAGTAACCAAAATAGCTGTGTGGGGTACACACGCAGATGACGGGAGGGTGGGAGAGCCCTTACTGATGGTGTGCACCCTGCAGTCTTTGACAGATGGAGAAGAGAGTCCTGTTCCTTTGATGGGTGTGACAGGACTCAAATTTACTTTCTGAAATATGATCTGTTTATCTCCAGAGGACACTTGAAATGTGAAGGGTCTGGATGCAGTTTGTCTTTCATCTACCTCTTGCCACCGAAGTTCTTCCCCTATGCGCTTTTGCTCCTGAGCGTCAACATCTCTCTTCAGTTTCTGGGCTAGCATTTCTTCTGCTGTTTTATTCCCTTTTTCTGGCTGTTTGAGATTTTGGGCTCTTGATCCTTCTTGGATCTTCTCCTCTGTTGGATGCCTATCAGCCCCTCCAGAACACAACTGATCCTTGTCTTGTGGCTGTTCCAAAGATATTTCTTGGATTTGCTGAAGATTTTGTCCTTCTGTATCTGCCTTCTGCTCTTTCAGCTCATTCCATTCTTGTCCATTTTGTTCCTTCTGCTGCTTCAGTTCATCTTGTGGCACACCCTCTGAACTTTCCATGTGCATTTGTTTTGTGAGCTTGTGTTTCCTCTGCTCTTCCCGTTTCTTTTTCTTGTCTATTACTTGCTGGAGTTGTTCCTTATCTGCCTTTTCTCCTTTCTCCTTGAAATGCCTTTGTTCCTCCTGTTTCTTCTCTTGTTTGAGG
This sequence comes from Neopelma chrysocephalum, assembly GCF_003984885.1. NCBI lineage: Eukaryota > Metazoa > Chordata > Aves > Passeriformes > Pipridae > Neopelma > Neopelma chrysocephalum. The sequence goes on along the minus strand of NW_020897700.1, from coordinate 3,625,853 downwards.
CTCTCAGGTTCTTTCTCCTTCAGTTTTATTTCAGTGTCTTGAAGCTCTTTCTCTTCTAGGTCTCCTCTCTGTATTTCTTCCTTATTTTGTTCCTTGAGTACTTTTGGTTCCTCCAGCCAATTTCTTTCTTCTTCCTCTTGACACTCTTTTTCAGTCCTGTGTTGCCTTAATTCTTCCAGTGCTATCCTCTTCTGCTCCTTCAGCTCTTGTCTCTGTTTCTCCTCCAGCTCTTTGCACTTCTTCTCTTCCCATTCCTGATGCCTCTGCTCCTCCAATTCCTTATGTCTCTGCTCCTCCTGTTCCCAGTGCTTCCGTTCATCTAGCTCTTGTCTCTGATGTTCCTCCCATTCCCTGCACCTCTGGTCCTCCAGCTCTTGTCTCTTTTGCTCTTCTTGTTCCATGAGCTTCTGCACCTCCAGCTCTCGTCTCTGTTGCTCCTCCTGTTCC
>NW_020897700.1:3580437-3625396 GCF_003984885.1 Neopelma chrysocephalum | reverse complement strand
TTGAGCTTCCGCACCTCCAGCTCTTGTCTCTGTTGCTCCTCCTGTTCTTTGAGCTTCTGCACCTCCAGCTCTCGTCTCTGTTGCTCTTCTTGTTCCTTAAGCTTCTGCACCTCCAGCTCTCGACTTTGTTGCTCCTCCAACTCCTTCTGCCTTTGCTTCTCCAGTTCCTGACACCTCATCTTCTCCAGCCCTTGCCTCTTTTCAGTCTCTGTCAGTCTTCTCTCCTCTTTATAGCATGTTTGCTCTTCTGTTTCCAAAGATATCTCTCCCTCAAGGAGATACTGTCTCCTCTCTTCTTCACAACACCTTTTCTCCTGTTCTTTGCGCATCTGTTCAAGCTCTTGGCACCTTTTTTCTTCCATTTCTCTTTGTTCATCCATTTCTACAATCTGTCTTATCCTTTCAGCCTCAAGGATCCCCCAGTGATCTTCAATTCTTTTCTCCTCTGCAAGCTGAAGCTGCTTCTGCTCATTTCTGCCCTGGATTAGCTTGTCTGCTATGAAGTGTCCATTATAACCTGGGTATATGTCCTCATACAGCTGAGTTTCCAGGTCCTCTGGCTCAAATTCTGTTATTGTTAAACTTTGTGATCCCTAAAATTAAAAGACATGTTTGAAGTTACTGAATATTGCCTATTGGCTTGTTATTCTTTATAGTGATCAAAGAGTTGCAAATGCAAACCACTTTTTTCTGAACAGTGATTTAGATCCAGAGCAAACACACCCACCCCAATTTATGAATCACATCATCATAGATCCCATGTCTCACCTATTTTGATGAGAGCCTTTAAAAGAAAGAAAACATCCCAACAGTGATAACAGTATAATGCTAAATATTGAATCACCATTTGGTGTACACTGAGACCTCACCTTTCAAATTTACAGAAGTCCAAGGAATAGTTTCCTAAGCCTGTTCTACTACTTAGAACTCCTACCTTTAAGCCTGAAATAATTAATGCCTGCTTAAGGGCATTGTTTTGCCAGTTTTTTCATGGCAAATCTATCTCTTACTTGCAGAGACAGAAGCTGTTGCCTGCAGAGATGAGCTCTGCAATGGTAGCCAGGAAAGAACACTGCTCAGGGAAACACAATTTGCTGCTTTTCACAAATCTTGAGCCAGGATATCTTCCTCATTAGCTGTGCTGAGACTCCAGTACTATTGCAGGAACCATGGGAACATGCATGGACAGCCAACCTAGAGCTCCCCAGGAATATTGCACTGTTCTCTGATCATCACTGACTGGTTCTCCATGCCTGCCCTACAGCCCTAGCATGTGGGTGCAATACTGGCAACAAACTGTGGATCTTCTTCACAGCTTACTCCTTGTCTCTGTAGCAACGTGGTCTGATGAGTTGTACCTGAAGACCGCTTCCCAGCACTTCCCTTGAGGAAAACAGCTCAGCTAATGTCCTGTCTAGCTATCATTTTTTGAGCCATCATTTGGCTCCACTTAAGTATTCTGTATAAACAAGAGGTTTAAATTTAATGTCTTCACTGCAAGAGTGATAAATGCAAATATGGTGGTACGGAAGAAAGGACAGTGGCCTCTCCTGAACCCTGTGTAGTTTAGTAGTCTTGTCCCATTTACAAGCACTAGTAAGATGTCAGGATAAAAAACAAGAAACCTGCAGTAAGCGTACAAAGCTAGAATTTGATAATTCACTCTATAGCTGTTGCAAGAGCTACATTACTTAAGTCTTATTCTTTCCTATAGGACAAGGATATTTTCCCTGTCAGAACCCACATCAGTTTTAGAGAATCTAATTTTTTCCCAACCAAGTTTTGCGCTACTAATTGCCTATATCGGAGCTGCATTAACAGTGGCAGATATCTTCAGGCCTCTATGATGTAAAATTTTTACTAGAAAAATTGGACTCAGAAAGCTCTCCCAGTGTAAAATCCTGGTGGAATTACTTCAGGTTTAAGTAGTGTTTGTCTCAACTGGCAATATTATAACTTCTTTGCATCTTCTCTCCAGCTCATGTTTCAGCTGTAGGTCTCTCTCTTGACTTCAAGTAACAGTGTAAATAGCATCTTAAGTGAATAACAGTCCTATGTCTATAGCTCCTGGTGCACTCAGTTATGGTTATTTTACCCAGCTTCAAAAGTAATCCCCGTCTTGCTGTTTGGCCAGTGATTTAATACCTTTGTTAGTCTCTTGTGCTTTCCTGATACCCTCTGTTTTTTTGGCTTCACTGACAGCTTGTGCTTAGCTGCACTGTTGTCTAGACGAGCAACAGCCTGGGGAACTGAATCCAAATTGATTGTTTCAATTGTGCCAGAACAGGAAAATTGTCTTTTTGGCCGAGCTGATTTGACTGGAGTGACCTGTTTGTATCACAAACACAAGAAAGTGTTATTAAGCTATTTGTTCCATAAAATAAATAAATAAATAAATAAGTAAACTATACGCGTGCACACACACACATGCACACCTTTGCAGTTTTGAATTCAAAGGAGTTATTAGCAGAAAAGATTTGAAACCCTGGTTTTCAATTATACAAATCACAAACTTTGGACATGAAAGTTACAGCTGTAATATTTTCCCATTTTCAATACTACACATTTTTACAGTTGTCACATTAAAATTACTTATACCATTCTAATTGAAGTTTTTTCACAGTTTAGCACCACTCTGAGCTTATTGGGAATGGGAAGGGCACAGGCAAGGTTTTAAGCAACATCAAACACGGACATTTTAAAGTTTGCTTACTGTGAAAAAAAGATTTACATCTTTAAATAATTTAGATTAAACACTTTAGGCAAAAGGAAATCAGGTTGACTTATCTAAGCATTATAACAGAACAGGTACAGAACTGTATTATCTGCATGGGAGATGACTGCAGTATGGGATGCCAGACTGGCATAGTGCCTGCAGAAAACTTTCCCTCCACAGTCATATGGAGTTGCCCAAGCAAGCACCAAATAGCAAAATATAAAATAAGACAACACTGACTTTGACAGGTGCTTTTTTTCTCATGCCCTTCAAAATACTTGGGTTCCGAAAGTGCAAATATAAGCAAAGTGATTCAGTGAGATTCCTCTCATGAATAAATACAGTGGAACTGTATGTCTAGGCATGTAAGTGTGAGCCTGTCATCAGTCTCCCCCATAAGTCATCAAGCTATCATCCCAAGACTTGTATTTGGCATAATCCAAATGGAAAAAAAAGACAGACAAAAAAAAATAGAAGGAAGAAAACATCTTCTGTAAGGAAAGAAAATCACATACATTGTTTTCAAGACAGCTCTGTAATCTTCTGAGGTTAAACACATGATAATCATGGAACCAATTACTTAAAAGCTGAAAGAACATTTTGCATATGCTTATTGAATTACATGCAGGCAAAACAAAGTAGTAGAAGTACTTATGAAAATTATAACTCTGTGATTAATACATCAAATGTAGGAATGCTGTAAGACTGGCAGAGACCGAGTCCTGCTGTTTCCTGCAATCGGCTCTTACAGATTTCTCAATCTTAGTTATTGCTTATGTACTAGCCCCAAAACTTCACAACATTCACAAAATCTTGGATGATCAATGAAACAATGGAATATGTCCAAAAGCAGAAACTGTCAGGTTTCTACTATTTCAAATTAGAATGTAACTCAGTGCAAACCAAGTGTAAGAGTTTTTTTTACCTTTTCTTCCACTTCATGTCCTGTTCCAGGCAAATTTAGCATTCTCAAGAAATCTGGTGAGTCAGTGGGCTAGAAAAGAAGATTACCACAGACATGTATTAAAATATAAAGGATCTAATAAATATGATTCAAAGGAGTTGTGAAATCATGCATATTAGGATAGGATTTTTACCCTGTTTCCTATCACTGCAGGACTGATGGATAAACAATTCTTGTTCCTACATGCTATGAGTTTCTCTTTGCTACTCCTTGAATCATTGCTGTCTACGCAGAGGCAGTTACTGCTACAAAACACTACAAAAGGTAAAACACTCAGGCTTTCTTAAAAAGGTAACCAGGTTCCAAAACAAAGAGTAGTTTTGTAGGATTTCGGTCAGGTCTTATAACTTTATTTTCTTCTGAACTACACGTAAGGAAAAAATATAGTAACCTGACTAGGCATTATCTCTGCTGCAAGGAGTTTCAACTCCATGTGCTTGACAACTCCTCTTCTTACAGAGCTAACTGTCCCCACAGAGTGATGCAAGCCTGGAGTACTCAAACTCTTTAGCTACTGTCCCTCTCCAAGCCATTCACAGCAGGGAATATTTAAGGCACAGAGGTTGAAGCAGCATTGATCACACCCAGAAACATTGGTTTTAATCATTCTATCACAGTATTACTTCATAACCTAGTGAATGTTGGGATCCCATTACACTAGGCACACCTGATTGTTAGTGTGAAACCTAAAAAATCATCTTCACAAATACAGGTTAAATTAAACCCAGAACTCTTGCTATTGATCCAAGTTAGACAGGAAAATCAGAGGTCACAAAGCATCACAGGAAACCTGTTTGAAGTAGACCAACACTATGTGGTCCTGGCCACCAATTCTTGACAGAGGCCACCCCATCCCTCAGGACCTATGCAGATAGACACACCGAGGAGTTACAAGGCCAACAGAAGAGACAAGAACAGAAACTAGAGAAGCTGCCATGCTTCCCTAATTTCCCTGATTATCTCTGATAACACAGGTAACGAGTAGTGTGCAGAAACAAAACGAAAGTACCGAGTGCTCTGGCGGACACTATGCATGTAGAGTTGGTTTGGTTGTGTCTACAATTGTCTCTGAGTAGGGATGTTTGCTCCTTCAGTATTTGGAAAAAGAATTATGCAAAGGGGTGGTCATTTTGTTTTTAAAATGTGATATTTAAAAGAGTAGGTGGTAAGGATTGAATTTCTCCCTCCTTATTACAAAAAATACTGTAGTGTTTTTTTAGTGCTTGAGCTATTGTCTCCTTCAAGCTGGAGGTCACAAGGTGACATTAGGGTCTCCTACAGGACCCATCAAGAAGGCTGTCTGCAGAGAATCTATGTTGGTCTCAAACACAGACTTGCACCTAGTACCAGGGCACATGGGGTAAATAGCCAAAACCTGTCCATGGGCCCACCTGTGCATTTTGTGCTGAGGCACACAGGATGCTCTTGATTCACCATAACTGATTGCTTCAGAAGGGAGTATTTGTGAAGTAGAAAAAATATACCTTACTTTGGCTTCATTTTTATCCTTCCAGACTGCCGAGGGAGAGGTGTGAGTGTGCAAGTCCTACCTAAATGCCTGGCTCCCTGACAGATCTGACCACAATCATGAAGGAAGTGGTCACAGAGGAGCTATGTTGCCCCTTAAAGACTAATGAAGAATTTTGGCCACCTTGGCCATAAATCTGCCTTCTGTGTGTTTGGCTGAATAGAGGCATGAGCTGCAGAGGACACTTCCTGCCTTTGCCTTTCACACGGCCAGCACTAGTGTTAGTGAACATGAGTGGAGGCTCATGCCCTGCTGTCCTGTCAGGATTTTAAGGGCTGTATGTACATGGTGGGTTGCTGCACACCTTTTCCAAAGATTCCCAGGCACAGAAGGATGTCCTTCTGATCCCTGTGCTCCTTGCTGGCATTACAGTGACACACAGGACCAGTCTTGCCTTAGAGGATTTCCAGAAACCATTCCTCACTCACTGTGTTTCTTAGCTGTCTGAACAGGACTCTTCTGGATGCCTGAATGCCCACAGTTCCTGAAATCAAAATCTTCATGAATAATTTGAAGAATTATTTGAATTATATTGGACATTTGGATTTAGGGAGCATTCAAAAGGCTTATCCCCCTTCTTTGCCTCTGGTTCCTCTCCATGAGAAACACAGATACTTACCCTAAGACCTAGGATTTTACAGATTTAGGCTCCAGATCCCTCTCATTTTGCAATGATTTTCCTTTTTGCCATTTGATGCTGTGAGAAACTTTCCTTGCTTGGAAGACCATATTTCAAGATATTTTCTGTCTCAGAAAATTCTCCTGTCTTCTAGCTATACTGCAAATGATGTCTACATTGCTAGAAGTTCAGAGCAAACACTCAAAACAGTAAATCTGTGTGACCTGGATCAGGATGCCAAGAGCATGCTTACCACCAGTCCAAGAAGGACGAGCTGAGAGAATCCTCCCACATGAAACAGCCCAGTGAGCTCTGCTGCGCCTCACTGGAGACATCTGCTATTGCCCAGTGAATTTTACTGCTTTAGTACTGCTATAATGCCATGGACACATCAATTTAAAGTGCTTACTTTATTACCACTGCCTGAGATCACTGTGACCTGCTGAGTCTCAATCTCCATGGGGCTGCTGAGCAACACATCCTCTTCTATACTAGTGTTTGCTTCCCCCATTGTCCTCGTGGAAACTGTCATTTGTGGAGGCTGCCCAAATTTTATATTCTTGGCCAACTGTTGCTGAAAGACAAAAAAGGAAAAAAACTCCAACAACAATGATAAAAAGGTATTTATATTATGAGTAAAACAAGACAAGTTCAGCATGCACCACAAAGTAACCAAGGTCAAGAATTTGCTACGTGATTTCTGATTTTGGATGATCAACTTGAGTTCTTGACAGTGTTGCCAACTTTTGCAAACTTACCATGAACTTCAAAACACTCCATCTCTTTTTTTTAATCTATGTTCTAGGTTAAGACTTTGTTTATAAAAGCTAATTATGATGCCTTATTGTTGCAAAGAAATATGACTACAAGCCACATGTACACCGGGAAACTAGAAGCATCCCAAAAGGCAACTTTCTCCAGCCCCCAAACCCTCCATCTCATACATCTGCAGTTCTGAAAGATATCCTTATTGTAATGTTTAATTATAAGGTTTAAATGTTAAGGGTTTGGCACAACTTGGCCTTAGAAGAGGCAAATTCTCAAAGGAGGGTAATCTCAGCTCTTTTAGATGCTTGATCTCATAGGAACAATATACAAACTCCTGTCTGCTCAGGCTCACAAGCACTGCCACTCACCGCTGTTGCACAAAGAAGTTCAGGCAGGGAACATGCAGTAGATGAATGAATAAAAGAGCTTTCCCACCATTTATTTTTCTTTTTGAAGTAATCTTCTCTCAAGGGTTACAAGAAAGTACTCTTGAATTACATCAAGTGTAAGATGAATAAAATAAGTAGCATATAATATCTGTCCTCTGATAGGGCGAGTTAGAGAAATTGCAGCTCTGCCTACTTCAGAGACACATACCATACAGACTTTGAAAGCAAACTTTTTGCAAAAGAGTTAAAAGAAATTTTCTAGAAGCAGCAAATGGAGTAAGGAACATGTGTTGATACATTCTCTTCCTGAAATATTTCAGGGAATCATTCTCGATTAGGAAAGAGGGGACTGTGGAGTTATTTTCTGGCTTTGCTGTCTTTCCAGCACAGAAAATTCTCCAAAGGACTTCTCCCATTTCTGCCTTGTGAAACTATGGACAAGTTATTTATGCTCATTTGAATTCTGGCAAAAAGTGGTGAAATTTATATCGTACACCATTTTGGCATAGTAGGCAGTTCTGAATGGTAGACTTTTATTCCCACCTGGATTACTGGCAGTGCACCCATAGTCTAAAGGCAAGTGTTTCACCAAGGGTTTTGTTGCCTCAGGGTTTTTTTATTTTTTTTATTTTTTAATTTTTATAGGTTTTAGAAGTAGTTATGTTGTGAATGTAAGTTTTAAATGTAACTGTATATCACCTCACCCTTTAGCACAGTAGTTACATATACCCAACCCTATTACCCCATTCCCTATCAATTCCCCCTAAATTCCAATAGCATATTTAGTCTCTTTTTCAAGGTAGGCCTTCATTCTGTTTAAGAACATGTGCACCCTGGCCTGGACAACAACATATCACCCAAGCAAAGCAACCTTCAAACCCAGGACTTTGGAAAGCCTCCAAGAACTGTATGTGCTCCAAAGAAGATGAAGATGATGAAGAAGGGATCCCAAAACTCCCCCAGACTCAATTCCCGAGGGGCAGGTCGAGGGCGGAAGAGGGCAAAGGCCACAGGGTGGACGAACAGGGATTGGATGGACATAATTATAAAAATTGTAACACCTGGGTCAGGGGGTGCGCATGTGATTTAGATCCTCAGAGCCTGAGAGGCTTCATTAAAACCTTCCCTTATCTTACCTCCTACTTAAATTGCCCTGGAGTTTTTTCTCCCTGGGTCTTTTAGGCTACAGTTTCACCAAATCCTCCCAAGCTTTCATGTTAGCAGTGCAACTTGCAGAGTTGAAATCTTACATGCTTCCATTGTGTAAATGGGAGCTGGATGGGCAGATGGGTCTGTATGAAGCAAAAAACCTTCCACTAATAGTTCTCCACCGGCCAGTTTCTTTCAGTACATTCTAACCTCTAAAGCTGATGCTAAATACCAAATGACCAAATGTCAAAATCTCAAATAGCTTACTGTAACCACTGATCAAACTTATTCTTACTGTTTTTAAAGAGCAATATTAAACCCGCTCCTTGTTCTTTTTTAAAATGTGCTTATATTGTAACTACAATGCAATTATCCCTCTCAGAAAAATTTCATACTGATACATTCTCTACCTGGTCAACCAAAAAATCCTAAAAAAATTCATCATCCATGAAAGAAAAGAAAATAAAAACCCACAAATTTTACTTGGAAGAACACAAATGGATAGTCTAACCCAGAGACAAAGACATACATCAATTTAAGCTGCAAGAGGCCATAATCCCTGAAAAGGAGCATCTGCTTTAAATTTCTCAAAAGTTTCAGTTAGACATGTATTTCTGAACACAAAACTATAAATCCTCTGTACTTGAGAATTCCCTGTGCTGACAGTGTGTGGATGATGGTCGCCTAAGGAGGATTATTTGCAATGCCAGTGACTAGAGGTTGCAGGCATGACATTTTGTTCTTCTACCATTGCATAGTCACATGTCTAAATACCCTTTTGGAAATCTCCACAGATGCATACTGGGCTCAGTCAAATGACCCTGGCCTCTTTTGGTTTGTGCAAGAAGGTTTGTAATTTAACAGCCAGAAATCACCATCCTGCTCTGAAATCTATCTGTCAACTATAAGCGAAGGAAAGAGAGAAACTTTTTAGGCCTGCACCTCTCACCTCCAGCGTTATCAACTCCAGTGGACATTCCCAGTCCCTCAGTTTGCAGCCAGTGGACAAGCATTTCTACAGGACTTACAAACCATTCTTGGCACCAAAACAACACAGCTACCACACATGACATTTATACCATTGAAGCAGCAGCTGGAGAAACCACACACAGGGCAGCTTTAGGATGAGATCCAGGTCAGGTTTACCTCATCTACAATGTTTTTTCTATAAGATTCATTAGAGTTTGTCTATTCACACGCAACCTGGCTATCAGTGCCAGGTGCCATTCAGTGTGAGGTGAGGGGCAGGGCTGCACATCTAATACTGGCAAATAACTACTAGGAATTTAGAAAAAAAAAAGTTTGTCCTCATCCGATTTTTAAAACCTTCCTCAGTAACTGGATTGTGACAAAGGCCCACTTGTATTTCATGCAAAATAATTTGCTAAAATGTGACACTATTTAACTGACACCAGCTTACCATTAATAACTTCAGAAGTAAAGCTCCTAAGTTAAATTGCTCTGCGTTGTCTGGCACCTGCAGCAAATAAAAAAGCTCAGACTTTCAAAGCACTCTTTGCATTTGCATAGGAAATGCCACAGAACAAGCTTTCCATATTAACCGGCAGAGAGCCCGGATCAGGCTGTACGTCTCCTCTTTCACTCCCATTTGGCTCCTCTTCTGTGTACATGCCTGCTTGCATGCGTGTTGGATTCAGGCCCCTGAGACCACATCATTTTTACGGCTTTGTGCCTGGAGCGAATCCAAAACTGGATCCCCTGAGCTGCTTACTCTGTTCAGTTAAAAACCATTAAAACAGAGTGTACTACTTCAGCTGATTTCATTCAAACAAGTCTTACAAGAAAAGCTTGCCATATTCTCCCTTCTGATCAAATACCTATTTTTCATATCTGTTTGCAATGCCCAAATGTAATGAAAATTAAATTAAATTTTCTAGTTTTATATAATTGAAAATTAATGACTTAATCAATATATGTCCTAAGAAAAGCCACACTGTTGAAATTCCATTTGGTCTTGTACAGTCTCTCAGAAGGACCCAGAAATCAAAATGCCTTGGGAATAAATAAGATCAGTAGTGAGATGTTTCTTGTAAATGCTCCAATGATTTGTGGCACCTGAAGACTTCTGGAGCCAACAGCCAGCTGGGAACTTTTCTTTTATGAATTTGTTTCATTGCTCTTTGAACCTGTATTTCACAAGTAGCAGTGTGGTATGACACTGAGTTCTACAGTCCAACTTTGGTTAAAGAAATATTTGTTTTGTTTTGGAAGTGTTACCAGTCTCAACTGATGCTCATGTGTTCTCATGCTGTGAAAGACTGAATGATTGTCCGCTACTGGAAAGCATCATGCAAGAAGTTATATTGGTGTAGCTGGGGCCTTTAGAAAGTAATCTAGGTGTAAAATTAATATGGAAACCTTTTGGAAATGAGGAAAATAAGAACTATTAGCACAGATGTTTTGGATATAAGATGCAGGGAGGGAACTGTTCCACTCTCCATTGCTGGTGAGACATTGTTTCAGGCATTACACTTGAAGAAAGTTTTGGGGAGAGTCTAAAATAGAAGAATGGTGAAGAAACATATTGTAAATGGGTTTCTAGAGCTGTATATTTGCAGGAAGTCCAGACACAAATTAAGATTTTGGTATACAGTGGCAATAGACCACTTAGAGAGACTCGTGTAAAGAGCAAGACTTTCTGCAGAAGCCTGAAGACACTGCATCAGTGGCATTTTTCACCAGAGTCTCTCCTCAAGCCAGGCAGATGCAAGGAAGGAAACAGAAGCTCATTTTCAGGGCTTACTATGATCATAGGTAAAAGACAATCTGCCCAAGAAATGCTAGAATGATTAAGAAAAAAAATAAATAAATTCAATTTATAAAGTAAAACCAATTTTCAAATATGAGGAAAACAATTAGGCTGCAAAGGCACTAGAAAACATTAGTAACAAAGAAAATAATTGCAAGAAATACAAAGTTAGGCAATCATGTAGTGAAAATTCACTCCCAATTCTGAAAAATGCAGAGCATCAAGTTAAAAGAGCTTTGAGGTTCCGCAAATGACTTTGAAGCCTTGTTGAGATCTGTGCAATATCAAACAGAAGCGACAATGGGAATCGCTGGTAGAATACAGATGTTCTGTACACAGTAGGGAAGCACTGGCTTGATCAGTAGCTAAGATATGCTAATGACTAAAAGAAATGGAATCCAAAAGTGAACAGTCATTAGGTCTGATAGGAAGAAAATTATCAGTGACATTCATCATCAGAAAGCTGGGGAAATGTGAATTTTAAAAGTGGTCCTTTAGTATTTGACCAAGAATTGGTTTTATCATGATCAATATTTGTGTAATAAATTAGTGTTTTATAAATTTACAGAGCAGAAGGTTTGTTTGTTTTAAGCCACATGGCCACATGAAACATAAAGGAGGTATCCCTGTAGTTCCTAAATGCCATAAGCCATACATCATATTCAACCTTTAATATTTCTTGCAGCTGACTGCTGCAGCCTCACAGATGCCAGATGACCCAAAATACTTTCAGTGAAGGCAAGAGCCAAAGAACAAGCTGTTCTCCTGCCTCCAGAGGCAGCAGCAGTGCCACACCACAGTATTGTCAGAGCAAAAGGGAGAGAATGGCTTAGACACTTCAGGATACTAATGTTCTATACAAGCTTTCATTTTACTTGCTGCAGTTTTTGCAGTCTGAAACAAAAACTGTCTTCTGTTTGTTTGTTGACCATTTCTGGCAAATATCAGTGGCAGAAAGAAGAGTCATAGCTACAAAATATGAGGAAGTAGTTCTAAGGCCCTTCGATGGAAGAAAAAAACCCCACTAACCTATGAAAGGCAAGGATGTAAAACCAAGTTCTCAGAGTTTTTTTTTTTTCTGACACACTGACATATTTACATTTTAAACATTCCTGGTGTCTCATTCACAGTCCTGTATGAGAAGTAGAGCAACAGATCCCCAGAAACTAAAAGAGTTCAGCATTAAGAGTACCAATGCCTGGGTACCACCTCTTTGTGGGAGCAGGTTCGGGCTGGCTTTCTACACTGGATATTACAAACTAGGTAATGATAAATCTCAGCAGATCCAAAGGACAAGGAAAAGACTTCTTTTACGACAGCAGATGGCTTGAGCCAACATGAAATAACTTCAGGATACACAAAGGCTATTGGAGGTTAACAAGAGGTCGGGCTTTTCTCAGCCTGACTTCTAGCACACACTAAAACCTTTGTACATGATCAAATCCATTTACAGAAAGCATGATAAGATGAATGCTACCAATCTTAAAATCAATAAAAACAAATGAGGGCAATTCTAGAAAGAACTAGTTTACCTTGCACACATAATCATAAAGAGAGAATTCCCACAATAAGAAGGTGAAACAGTGCACATACTGGCCAGATGCCCAGACTACTACAGAGTTTGCACCATTACACAACATTTTTTGTGGGTTCATCAACACTCCAAAATCAGCAGAAAGGCAAGGCGAGAAGGGAGAAACACTTTGGCAGTCCTCAGAATGATATCCAGCACCATCAATATTAAATGGCTTGCATCATTATTCTAACTTCAAAACCCTTTTCATCATGCTATCATGCAGGCTTGCAAGCATGGTGACTTTTAAAAAAAACAGATTTAAGTTTTCCAGGAGTGTTTACTGTACCATACAAAAAAAAATCCTGAAAAGGGTTAAAATTTCCCAAGCTTTTGATCTCTGTTTGAACAGCAAATCCAGAGTCAGCAGGGGGTACTTAATCCTGGCAACAACTCTTTACTGAAGAGCATCTTGCTAGTGAATGGAAACTGGAAGGGCAGCGCTTCCACTGTGACATACAAGCCTGGGCAAAACCACAGTAATGCTGGTGGCAAAGTAATGACTTGGGTCTGGGAACTGGCCTCAGAACTGGCTTTAAGGAGTAGAGTGCTTTCCGGAGGAGATGACTGTCCCCTCTTATTCCACCAGTTTAAGAAATACAGATGTTCCCAGTTGGAGTGAGCTTACAGAAAGGGTCTTCAAAGTAGATACAAAGTCTGATAACAGGAGACTGAGTATCAGTGTTTTCTGTGACCAGAAAATCACACAGCAAATGCTGCCTCATAGAATACTACAGCAAGAAAAAAGGATGGCGTATGGAATGCATAAAACTTTCAGATAGGAGCAATAGTCAAAATAACTCATCAGACCTGGGACTCAACTCTAAGGTCAACCTAAAATTGTGCAATGGGGTTGTAGCATGATTTTGTCCTAAAACTCAGGGATCAGTTGCAGAAATCATGGCTAGGGAAATTGGGACAGTTACATGCTGGGCATCAATTTTTACAGATACAAGAGGTAGCCCCTAGGCTTGTTATAGAGAGCCTTTCCATGGGTTTATGAAAAAAAATCCATGGACATTTAGATGAATATATAACTTCTGTGCAAACATATAAATAGCTAAAAGCATCGTTTACAATTTATTATGCATTTCCTTTCTGAATGAATGAGTTGCTCTCATCATCATCAATAGAGTGGAAAATGAATTGGGTATGTTACAGGCTGGGTTCCAGCTATACTAAAATGACAAAAATGAACTACCATCCTTCAATTTTAAATAAAAAGGCAAGAACATATTTGACTTCAAGCAGCTGAAACAATACTTCGCCTTAAAATACATACAAATAACCACAACAAAAAAAGGCTTATGCAAAGGCTATTTATTTTGTGACTTTCAAAGGGGAGTATTTTGCTTCAATTTTCTTGATTTACCATGTGCTTAGTGAAGATGGTTGTTAGCAACTGCAATAACTATACTTTTTATCGGGTCTCTCAGTTTAGTGAAGGCAATAATTTTCACTGGGAACTTGAAGCTGAGTTTTGAAATAAGAAAAGCCACTCCTAAAAGTGAAAAGTTATTCACAGAAAAGCTAACATACGGAATCCAAGACAACAAATCCAAAGATAGGGAGGGCACAGCTCCTTGAAGAAGTTGAGGGTTTTTTTGTTTTGCATCGAAAGGACACTGCAAAACAGGCCCAACTACCTCCTGTCTTTGCCCAGAGTCAGCAGTCATTTTAAACACAATGATTTCAGACTGGAAAGTAGCATGCATGGAATCTATCTTGCCCAGGGAAATTTAAGCTGAAAAACCAGCACAGAGGAATTGGAGCTGCCCTAGCGTGGTTTCTACTTCAGAGTTCATCCACAGTCAGCACAGCCAGTGCTGTTCAGCTGCTCTGCCTGCTGACAGCACTAGCAGGAAGCAGGAACAATTTAATCCCAAAGGTCGGAGCTCTCTCCTGAGCATGATCTCTCACTGACCAGAAAAGATGGACCATGGGTAGACTTTGGAGGTAAAAGAAATCAATGGTATTTTACTAGTAAGCCTCAGAGTAACAGCACTTGCACAGAATTAAAAATTTATCAGCATTTTGACAGGACACATCAGCATCCTGAGCAATAAAGTGCAATGTACTTCTGAAGGACAGCTCTTTCAAGATCTAGAAAGGCACAGAGATGGGAAAAATTAGTTAGAGCGCTAATGGGAGAGAGTTCTGGAAAAGAAGGGAAAGCAGGTCATGTAAAGCTGTTTAGAAGCAAACCCCAAATATGTTGTTTATGCTTCGGAGAGATAAACAAATCCAGCTTTCATGAGAGCCATTGAAAGGACAGTGAGAAAAAGGAGAAAAAAAGGTAAAATATATAAATGTATAGTGAAATGAGCTTTACAAAGAAGTTCTCACTCTACATGCCATTCCCTGCCACCAACACCACTCTCATTTTTTCTCTCAATACCACATCTGTAGGACTCAGGCATACAGATCAGGACACACCAAAACCATGAGTTCAATTCAAATGAGTTCCACAAGACACAGATATTTCTGCAGAAATGTTTGCAGCACCACTGCTGTAACTTTCAAGGCCAAACCCTAGAACTTCTGCAGATTATCTGAATTACATGGCTTTTGGCCAGACAATTAACACGGTTGAGAAATTTCCCAAAGGCTGTTGGAAAAGTAAACCATCTTTATGCACATATAACACATTCTGGAGACCCTTTTCCCCCACATTTTAAGTATTTTTCCCACTTACAATTTCTTACCTGAAGCGTTTTGACTTTTCCTAAAACGTTCTCCTGTGACATTGCTTGGATGGCCTGTTCACCCTCTGTTCTCCCATCAGGTATAAAAATACTGTCATGGGAAAAAGCTCGACTGCCCATAGAATAATGGGAGGATCTGGAAAAAAAAAAACAGTCAAAAAATAAATAAGAACTGCAATGAGTTTATGAGAGTGACCCTTCATATCATAACTGCCCTGCTGTACAGATTTTCCCTCCTTCTTGCCTTCTACGTGAAAGTTTTGAATATTCTCAGAAGAGAGGTATCCAAACATGTTTAGTTATTAAAAGTTTAATGGAGGTGCACAATTCCTTCACATAAAGTCTTCCTCCTTAGAAGGACCTAGAGTTAGGTGTTTTTAATAGGTGTGTTGAGAAGTCCAATTGATTTTCCTCGTAAATCTCAAATCTAAATGTTACTTTTAGGATACAGAGTAGGTGACTATGATGCACACATTACCAGACTACATATTTAAGAAAGCCCACATTCGTGCTTAGTCCTAATGCTTGGGATCTGCTGTCATTCTTGGTCAAAGTAAACAGCAGGTCCCAAACAAAAGGAGTTCTATTAGACAAAAAGAGGTAATACACTGTAGTAGCCAACCTCTAAAGAGCTACCTCATTTAGCTGGTTACTCAACTCTTCCTATTACCATGACTATGATCACACTGAATATAAAAGGTTATCATCGAACCCCTGAACTGCTAAGAAGCTTATTGCACCAACCTGAGTGTCTTTGATTAGCAACAAAGAGCAAGAAATGCCTGTGTGTTGCTGTTAAACTGAATACTAATGCCAAGGAGGAGGGTGCATCATGAATGACCCAGTTATATGGCTCTGATTGAAATCCACAGGCAAAGGGATTAAAAAAAGAATTGTGAAGAAAATGTAGAATTAAAAAAAAAAAAAAAGGAAAAAACCTAGGCTTGTGGGTTGTTACTTTGGAGTTTGGGGGCATTCTGGGGGAAAAATGTTTGAGTTTGAAAGTCATGTTTTGTCTCACCTAGAATATTCCATGGTAAGTGAAAAGCCAGTAATCTACAAACATGATAAAAGCCACAGTACAAAACCCCTGGACAAATGAGACATCTTAAATCTCTCCTTTTAATAATCTGTTGACAACTCTATAGAACCCATTTATAGCTTCAAAAAAAAACAATCTGGAGGGAAAAAAAGTTTTTGTACAGATCTATCCAAAACAACCTTCTAAATTTGATAAAAGCATTATAAACAAATATTTCAGCCATAGCAAAGAAGATGATACTTACAGAGAGAGGTGTAAGTAAAACAATAAGAAAAATTAAAGCTTCACATATTTAAGAAAATCAGTATATTATCTTTTTCTGCCTTTTAAAATGTACTAATTTTTCATGAAGTGTTCACAATATTCCTACTCATACTTTGGAAACAAATATGTTTGGAATGTATTTATTACACTTTCATCTCATTTTTTTCCTGGGATATCAACATACTCTTTGTAAGTAAAAACAATAATCTTTTCTCACCAAGGACGACTTGTTATATAGGGTTATATTATCCTGTTGAAACGGATTAGATAATAGACTATTTGTGACTTTTATTACAGAATTTCTTTGAGGTAACCTGAAAATAATAGGAAAAAAGACCCTCAAACCCTCTCTCTCTTTCTAGTTTATATATAAAACTTTCGCACTCCAGTCACAACATATTGCAATCCAACATGCTTCCATTTGAAACAAACCAGCATACAATCAGACAAGGAGCTGGTCAATATTTCACAGCAGTTTTAGCCATGAAAGAGAAGGAACCTTTAATTGATGCTATGTTCCATGTTAGATTTTTGTTTTATAAAAAACACAAGTTGATTGCCTCTGGCTTCTAAAGGCAATACACCTTCTTTTAGAAACCTTTTATTAGAGAAACCATAAAAGTATATTTTTAAACCCTCTTCTAAAAAAGTTTCTGTACTGAATCTCCATGACTCAGCCTGTACACACAACTGTGGTAAAATTGCATGTCACTGAAATACATCCACCTTCCTTGGCCACCCAGGAATCAGGCCGTGACCTACAATTTGAGAAATGTCCCTTAAACAGAGACAAATTTCTAGCAGGCCTGGAAATGAGTGGTTTGACATGAAGCTGAGAGAAAGTTGGCTTTTTTTTCATATAACTGTGTTGGACTGTTTGAACTGAAAGCTCCAGCATAGCACTCAACAAGGTGGGAGGGTGGAGGGGAGAAGTCTGTAGTCACAACCAAAATGGAGACAAACATGCAAAATTTGGAAAACCAGTCCATGGCCACCCCTCCTGCCATTTGCATTGTTTAGTATGTGAACCTGCTGCACGTGTGGAAGGCAAGGCCAGTGGGAACTGGTGGTTTGTTAATTACCTTTGAGCTGAGAGATCTGCTGAGGATGTATAATCCAGGTCATGCTATGTTCCAGAGACAATGCTTTCTCAAAGATTTTTCCAGCAGTGCTGTGGCTCAGATACTTGTGGCTTTGTCTCACAGCTACTTGCTGTGCATACACCACTATCCTCCCCTTTTACTGTCCAGTGGGTTGGAGTTCTCACACTTAAAATCAGACACCTTATGTATATTTGTGTTGTTTGTTGCAACTAATTAGTAGGCAAGGATTGCAATTCAGGCACAAAAGTGGCTTGTTTGCAAGTTGTTCTTGACCTTACTAATGAATTCCTAATATTTAAATTGGGAGCAGCCAACTGGCAGCTTTGAAACTGAACAGAATTTGCTAGCAGTTCAAACCCCAAATCTGCATTTGACCAGCAGCAGGGATGCTCTGGTAGTAGGAAGTGCCTGATAAAATCTGAGTCTCTGAAATGGAAGAAAAGAGCAACTTCTGAGGTCAGTGCTGGTGGACCGTCTGGGACAGGGCTGTGAGTGAAGATCTTCCCCATCCTGCTACAAAGCTGAGGACACCTTTGGTGATCTAGTCTCTCCTCCTGCCTATGAACTTATTAAATATCATTTAAAGCTTCTTTTGGGAACACCAGGTCACATGAAACAGCTTCAGAGCTCCATGTGACCTGCAATCATAAGTACACCAGCACTGAAAGTCCAACCCTGCCTTTGACAAGTGCCCACAATGGTACCAGTGGCAGGTTAGGACCACACTAAGCACGTACAGCATCTCTGACATTCTCCCAAACACCAAACTGCTCTCTCTCTCCTTATTACACGGCATCACACGTTTCTGTTTCATAGAACTTAGGCCAAACATATCTGAAAGGTTTTGTCCATTTTTGTTTTCTTATTAACTTGCTAACAAAACAAACATACTCCAAATTGTCAGAAGATATGAAACAGTCACAGGAAACCTTGTAGTGCATTAATTCAAGATTACTGTGTCCCTTCAAAATGCTTTGCACGTATAGTGAATATTTCAGAATTGGGTGAATGAGCAATTCTGCTAGCCACATGTCCAACAACTGGTAAAAATAGTTTAAGAATTTTGCTTAAATGTCTATGTAGGCTAAAGAACATAGGAAAAAATATTCACACATTGTAGTAACCTAGTTTCTTTTACAGGAGAGCTTAAATACTGTTTAAGGTGATTTCCAGGCTACTTATACTTTCTGAAAGGTCTCTTATTTTACTCACTTGGAGCCCATAATCCTTTCACATCTTCCCAGCTGTGAATCTGAGAGATTATATCACACAGGTCCTTTTTCCCCCTCTTTTTTCACTTTCCTCATGTTCTACTTTTGGAAAGACTGAATTTCTTTTAAGTCATAATACAGTATGAATAATTGAGTTTCCTTCACTGCTACCAGCATTCCCATCTTTGAAGTTTTTCTCAGAAGTCTTTATACAAAAACATCCTCACAATACACATCTACAGTCTGTGCTCTCTTCGATTAAAAGGCATGTCAACATCAGGAGTGAATTTCAATAGATTCACGGTATGACAGAGACCCAGGCTACAGTCATAGCCATGGCTGAAGGTATTACAGCTTCAAACTGCCATATCACTTCCAAGAAATGTGGGAAAACAGTGCCATCAGTTTATGAGCACTTCTGCTGATAATTCTGATGATGACACTTCAGAGGCTGTTTGTACTGAAAATAATTGAATCATCATCTGATTCACTTTCAGAAACCTGACTAAATTACATGAATTATGGATGTGCTATATCAAAATATGAAGCACTTTTAGCAAATCCTAAAGATGTTCTCTCTGAAGATGTGTTGCAACCCAAGGATCATGTTCCAGTTTCAGTTGCAATACACAAATTTTCAAAACTAATTTTCTCATACTCAGAGCAAAGTTAAATTGCATTTGCTCTAAGAGTTTTCTTTGCTTCATCTGTGTCCCTCTTCAGATACCTGAAACAGGTTGTAATACTTGGTTTCGCAGCAACACTAAAAACTTACTCTTCACCCTCTTTGGTTAGGATGAAATTGTCAAGAACTACTACATTTTTGAGAATGTATGATGGGCTCTGTGGTACATGCAGGCTTTAACACGAAAAAAAATGCACCAGGATTTGTCTTTGTCTTGAGTGTGCCTCAAGAGCCTAAAAGTATAGCAGAGCCAACCACCCCACAGGATTTTTACAAGTAATGAAACCACAGTGTCAAAGAGGTGGGAAACAGAGCAAGACTCAGAGTATGATGACCCTACCACATCCTGACCATGGAGATGACTGGACTCCTAGCCCAGATTTAACAGTATTTAGCTGTAAAAGAAGTTGCCTCAAATACACATCACCCCTAACTAGGTTTCTTCTGCATAAAATTAATATGCTTCTCAGACTCATTGTTTAATTCAGTGCTGCTGATTCATTTTCCTGGAAAGGGAAAACACCTTCTGTTTCATTTCAGACTTCTGGAAGAATCACACAAAACCACTGGTAAAACAGATTACATAGATATTGGAAGTATCACATCTATGTATGAATTTGGCTTGCAAAAACCTCTGTGCAGTAAACCCCTCTTACCATTACTCATTCTTTCTAAGGTATCTGTGTGTGCTAAGAAATTAGAAAATGTGAAACAATTCCCTTACAGCAAAATAGAACCACCTTGATCCTACAGGTGAAGTCTTACTCCTCTTCCATGAAGACCAGCAAACTGAGTGAGATTGCTCTTTGGACCCTCCCCCAGCCATCCACTGCTATGCATCATCATCTATTTAGGATGTGATTTTCCATCAGTTCTAGATACATGAAGTCAGGACAGGTGAGGTGTCACCCTTTCTCTCTTTACCCTCCTCTCCGTGTATTCACATCACCTCTTTTTTGCCTGATTAGTCGTCATGGTTCACATGAAATAATTCAGAGAGATGTTCTGGTAACTAGAATAACTAATTGCAAAAAAAAAAAAAAATCCCAAAAAACCATCCAAACTCAAAAACCTGCACAACTTCCAGGTTTGCTTGAGCAAACCCTGACTCAAGTTTCCATGCTAGCTGCGTGTCTAGAGAGCTGTTGGAAAGAGTCAGACAACTGCAGTCCAGACATCAATCAGCATATACTGTACCCTTAAGTACATCAGAGCATGTAAAGGGACAATTTTACACAGAATACAAGGTTAAGTTTATCTTGACGCTGATGGCAATAATGTTTTAGACTCCATTTTTCTCCAGAGCTATTTCTCCTCTCAAAGACAAATGTGTGGTCGTTAATAAGGGGAAGCTTTTCCAGCAGAGAACACTGAGACCTCAGCTCTTGTATAATCCCATGTTGGTGCGTTCCTGTAGTACAGAAATTTCACACCACCAGTTGCCTCTTTGGTGTGTCATAAATGTTCCTCCCACTCTGGTATTAAAGAGTTAGAAATAGAAACTGGAAAATAAAGGGAAAGAATGAGTTGTTCTGTTCTTTCGTGTTTGTAGAGACTGACTCCAAAAAACCCCGAGTCTCATGACTTTTAGTTTTCCATTAGA
This sequence comes from Neopelma chrysocephalum, assembly GCF_003984885.1. Lineage (NCBI taxonomy): Eukaryota > Metazoa > Chordata > Aves > Passeriformes > Pipridae > Neopelma > Neopelma chrysocephalum. Next base: position 3,604,307 of record NW_020897700.1, on the reverse strand, counting down.
AACTGATTCTGTAATCATTAGAGATCAAAGCCAGCTTTTTAACATAAAGCCATTTTTAACATTAAAAAATTCACAAAGCATGCAAAGCAAGAATGAATTTGCTTTAGCCAGGTATTGACCCTCCGTTTAATCTCTTCAAAGGAATCTGGGAGTCTCTTCCCAGAATAATGCCCCAGAGAAATGACAAGTGCAGTGATAGGTTGCCTTTACTTATTGTTTTGTTTTAATAAAGAAATCTGATTCAATGCTTTGCATCTCCCATGAATGTCCCCAGGGCAGATAGAGATGAAAAACATAAATTTCATTTTCTACTCATTCCAGAGATGGATTAATACGTAAAAGATGAAAACTGACTGTAATTCTGATATATATTTTTAGTGTCTTCTCTTTCATGTCTCATACTGGAATGTGAGTTTTGGTTCTAAATCACACCTGGATGGGGAATACTGTCCATGCTGTAACATAACTCTGATTCTGAGCTCAATCTAAAGATGCATTTGTATCACCTTCAGGAACCGTTGAATTTCAGGACACTCCCCCTGTTATGACCCACCCAAGTCCCACTGATGCCAATGATTAGTTGTGCAGCCCTGTTGTCAGTAGCCCTGCTCATTTCAAAGGTATCACACAACATTATCTTATATAAAGCTCCAGTCTGGTGTCATTAGGGGACCTGTGACCTATGGACTTACCATAGTTTCATTTTTCTTACAAGTAGGGATCAAGCTTAGCTTTAAGTAGCTGATGCATCATGCTAATAGTCTAACTAAAATTATGATAATCAAGGGCACAAAAATTAACCATGGGAAGTATCAAGGCCTGGAGAGCACTAACGAGCTTTAATGTCCCTGACCAGCCTCATCTGGGAGCTCCACCCACCTACATGGCTCCAGGAGCTCTCTTTAAGATCACAGTTGAGGCTTTGGTCCCTGCCTGAACTATGCTGGAGGAGTGCCAGTGTCCAGTTCAAAAACAACTGTCCCTGGCCACAAAGATCCTTGATCCAAACCTCACTTTGCAGACTGTTTTCCTGGCTTGCCCTTAGCTCTGCTTTCTCAGCTATGGACCTGCAGCATGATCACAGATCCCTGCTGTGGGATTTCCTGGGTGCCCTGCTTGCCTTCCCTGAGGGAGCAAGAAGGCAATGAAGTAGGACTACATAGTTCTTGACACGTGAGTTTTACATAATTATTCACTAAATTGTCTAATTTCAGAAAGTCTCAGCATGTATAGCAAAGAAAGGCATCACTCTGGTTTCCAGTAATTCTGCAAGTGAACCCTGATGCAGCTTGAGGATATGGACATTCACCAGTTAGCATAGAAATATGCAGATTAGTAGAAGGAACAGGGCTCTAAGTGGTCCAGCTTTCACACTTGACCTGGCAATCCATCACATGTGACACTATTCTGTCAAATAGCAGCATATGTTTATGCAAAATCTGCTCTAAAGTATGGCAAAATGTCAGAAAAAGAAGTGAAAAGTCTAAGTTAGCCTTGGCAGGAATAAGTGTTATATAGTGACTGCATTTAGCTGATAAGGAAGGAAAGGAAGAGGAAATAAGACAGTATATTATATTAAAGGTGACAACTCTGTATGGTATAGGAGCCTAGACCTCATCCTTATCAGCTGCTGAAAACGACAGTTGCCATGCAGAATCTGGAAGGAAATAAAGTATATGATGATTAGGAGGGAGAGTGCAATGAAAAAATCCAAAAGGGAGGCAAGGGAGAGGACAAGTGGACAGTAAGACATCCTAGCCTTCCAGAGAGACTAAAGCAAGACGGCTTATGTATGGAAGAAGTGAAGACCAGAGTAGAAAAGGTTCTGGGATTACTGATGTGAAAATTAAACTAATCATAATCGAGGCTGAGGACAAAAGACAAGTTAAAAAGGAGAAACAGTGCAACCTAATATAAAATATTGAGGACTTGCAGAGACGTGGCCTACTGAAGAGCTCTCAGGATCATATACAAATTATAGCACACATAATGAGGCATCTTTGCACTCAAGCAGCAGCTGAAAAAAAAAAAGGCAAGCTGATGGCACTTTGTGCAAATTTCTACTAAGTGATAAAATTGCAACAAGTAGTAAAAAGTCCTAGCTCACATACCTGAGAAGAAAGCCTCTGGAGCTCAAAGACTTAAGCAAGCTGGGAACAGAAGGGAGGAAAGTGAGAGTTGAGGTGTCAAGAAAAGCTAAAGTCAAAAAAAATACTGAGTATGATGTTAGTCTGATGATCTGCCAAGGCAGCTGGAACCACTTCAGGAAGGCTTTCTCCACTCCTCTGCTCTGACCACATGCCACTGAGTACACATCAGAAATGGCCATTCATAAGGTGGTTGTGGGTCCTATTTCTCTGCAACTCAGCTGCAATATAAATTACAAAAAAGGAGAAACAACTCTAATGTCACAAAAATTCGTAATGAAACTTATAAAAAAATCCATGCAAATGGAAAACTGCAGAGGGTAAAGCTGTTCTTTGCCACAACCTTTTCTGTCCTGGAACATCCATAGTTCCCACAACACACCTCATAACCCAGAAATAAGAAACTTGTTCCACATGGATCCTTGTCAGCTGATGTAAGAGAGGAAAGTCCAAGCTTGCTTTGTTTATAACAGTTTTACAGTGTCCACATGTTACTTTTCTCTGCTTTGGCTTGAAGAGATACTTGCTGACATCTGAGTTCTGATAAGATGAAGTCTCCAGAAGAAGGTGGACACTAAGCACGACTGCAACACGGCACTCTCACTGGAGTCAAAGGCACTCAAAATGAGCCACTTCCAAAGAAATTAGTAAAGTGACAAAAGCCAATTGCAGAAATAAGGCTAATAAACAGAAAAAAATGCCCAGTGTAGGAAAACTGGATGTGACAGAGAGAAGGTTTCTTGGGAGCTCCTTGAAACTCCAGCTGGGTAGACAGATCACTTTTTTACTGTTGATCTAGATTGTTTCATATGGAACTGTATAATTCTGCAAGTAAAGGGGTCTAATTTCATGGAGAGGCAGTGTCAAGAGACTGAAATTCACTCAGAGACTTTTTTTGTTGGAAGAAGATCAGTGCTGTCACACTTAGCTCCTCAAGACCTGACAGGTCTAATTCCAGGTCCTTTGAAATACTGCCTCCAGCCTAAGGAAGGGCTACTGTACCCCCAATAAGAGAAATTTAATTTCCCACTGCCTCTGCACACCAAGCCAGAATGGCAAACTTTTGTAGGGCACTGTACAGGTGCACTTTCAGGTATGTCCTCACAATGCTTGCTTAATGTCAACTGTGACAAATTAGACAAATATAAAATCTTTTAAAGTGCCAAATCATAGCCTCAGAACAGAAGCTTCTGGAGACTTCAGTGAAGGTCCACAAACACAGCTTAGCTTCCTTGTAACAAGCACTTCTATCTCCCAGCCCTTATGGTTAGGACATGAAGTTAATGAATACAGTTTTAACTTTGTAAACTCAAGAAGGGCAGTATAAAAGTGGGAAAAGGAATTCCAGTCTTTCACAAGACAGAGCAAGACAAACTGCAGTAGGATACCTCCCACCCGAGTATTGCAAAACAACATGGATGAATAAACAGGCTGAAGCGTGCATACATCAGGATACCAAGCAAGTTATTTGCATCTGATGAATCCAAGATGCATCTGTAAGAACGGATGGACAGGCAGATCTCCCAGGCTGCTTCCAACTCAGCTAGTCAATCTACACCATATGCAGATTACCTAAATGGCTCCAGGGATGTCTGCATCACCCAGTCGGTGCAGTCTCCATTAGAGATTTCAGCGCTAGCTGTGAGCAGGCTTGTAAGCCAATACAGCACTCAGTGAAATACTAGCTTAGGTCTTGGAAGCAATACAGATGTCTTTCTTTAGCCTATGTTCATTCATTTGCTTGTCTCTACCTTCTGGAGGCAGCTTCCTCCCTTAATATCTGTTCAAAACAATGACCTCCTCTCCCCAAAACAAAACAAGAAGTCCACAAGACATCTGCAGATAACAAATTCATGTACTTTGCAGGCTGAAAAAGAAATATAGCTCTATTAAGGGAATGGGAGTATCCCTAAACTTTTATTGCAAAATTGGAACATTTATTAAGTTTTTGTAAATATATGGTTGTCATACATTCTTAAAGAGTTTGAAGCAAATGGTTTTACAATACTATTCAGGATTTTGCTTATATAAATATATTACTTGATATTTTTATTTGCTCTGGTCTATTTCTATAGGAATAGTGGAAGGTATGGCAATACATTTACTGTTAGTCAACTTGTAAACAACTATGTATATCATTTCACTCAGCCTCTCTCTGCATTCAATTCACAAATATTTGAAATTACAGTAAAGGCCAAAAAAATATAATGGATGGAAGCTATGGTGAAAACAATGGGGTGGCCAAACTAAGCTCCCCAAAGCAATCTAATGCACTGCACTGAATATCTATGCTTATTGTAAGACGAGTAGCGTGAAAAACGCTATCTGCAAACTGAAAATTATCATCAAATCCCACCCACATTGCACCATAAAGCCTGAGAGGAAAAAGAGAGATTTGTCTTGGTATTTCTAGCAGGCTAAAATAGAACCTCTCAGGAGTCATAGGTGCAGAAAGAAATGTTCCACTTGAGATGAGGCGTGGGACCCTTCACCCTTGCTAATCCCCTGTGATTTAAATCATGCAGTCTGACTTATTCTACCAGAAGCTTACATTTAATGCCTTTATTAATTAGAAAAATTAATATGTTTAAAAATGCAAGCATTTAACAGTCTCACCAGGGTCAGCCACACCTTCCCGTCACTGTTGGGGAATGGGACAAGTTCCCATATCACTGTTTGTTTCTGGGCGCAGCACCGCATTTTCGGTTATACTGAATGGGAAATCCCTGATAGCGAGATGACGCCCTTTAGTTTGCTCTTGAGGGAAAAGGCACTGAAACCTACTACAGACTTTTGGCATCATGCACTCAGGTAATGCAATGCAACAGCAGTCAGCCACACCTCCAGCTACACTGTGGCTACGCTCAGTATTGATTTTCTGAAAAGCTGGATTGGGCAAAAGAGGTATATGAGATTGCACTGCAGAAACCAAAAGGAAACCTAGAACTTAAGGAATTTCACAGAAAGGCACAAAAAACTCAAATAAATAATTTTTAAATCACATTTTGACAGCTATTATTTTGCACCACTGGAAATACTGTGCAAGGTGATGTTTCTGCTACAAATTTTGGCATGTTTTTTTACCCTCTCAGCTGTTTTGTTACATTCACAGTGCAAATAGTTTCTTTTTTTTCCAAAGCAGCAGGCTTTGACCAGGAGTCAGCTAACCTCTCTGAGACTAGCAGCTGGAAAGTGAAATAAGTATTACTGATGCCATTAGTTTGTGCATCTTGCCTTGGGGTTTTGTTGTTGTTGGGGTAGGCAGTTTTTTATTTGTTTTGGTTTGGGTTGGTTTGTTTGGTTGGTTTTGTTTTTTTGGTTTTTGGTTTGGCTTTTTTTTTTTCCTGTTCCCAGTTAGAGATTGCTAACTAGTTAGCTCTGTGCAGTTTCTTTCTCCCACCATTCATACAGAAAATTCTCACACTGTCCTTTTGTAATCCTCTGTTGACACCTGAATATGATCTGATTTCCAGGTGCTTCTCTCAGCTCCCTTCCTTCCTCTGCTCTACATTCAGATCAGAATAAAAGCAGCCTATTTGTTGACCCCAATTACAATGCAAAAACTGTATGGGATAGACTGAAAAAGGATGTGTCTGTTCTGATCCAAAGATACCACCTTGCAGGGAAATGTGTGCAATAAAGTATACCAGTTCAAGGTTCTCTTTTCACAGTTTCTAAAAACACACATGCCATTAATACGTGTGCTCAAGGTTCTCCATGGATTCTGTTAAATCACAGAGCTGGATTCAAATTCATTTCTGCTTCACCCTGGGAATTCTTTTTTGCAAACCAGCACATGAACCCACTTTGGAGTGTAAAGCAGCAGGTGCCATGTTCAGAGGAGGGAGACAGATGCATGCACTTCGTAAAAAGTCAAGTAAAAATTGCTGCCATTTAGCAGAGGGAGAATTTAAATTTAATTCCATTAAAAGCAGGGAGAACAAGCAGTGTATGTGCACAGGCTGGCAGCAGATGCATGTGCACTTACCTCAGCCCACTGTTTGGCTCTTCATCGGAGGAGAAGGTGCCGTTGCAGATATTGCTGAAGGAGTGGCTGGGCTTCAGCTTGGGTTCTTCACAGTCCAAGGCAGGCTCTCTTTTCTTTCTCTTGCTGAAGAGCTTCTTGAAAGGCTGGAATTTGCCTGCCTTTTTCTTGTCTGCGGATGACAAGACAGAGCAGCGCAGGGCTGAGGGACGCGGCTGGCGAGCACACGCCGCGGCAGCAGGTTCAAAGGAGGAATGAGGTCAAAGAGCAAGTCACCAGCCCGGAGCAGCCCAGCACTTGAGATGTAAATGCCGGGCTGCAACTTGCTGTTGACACGTCATATTGACAAAGCAAAGGAAAGTGCACTAAAACATTTGTTCTTGGGTTTAAGGATCTGCTTGGAGGTGTCAGCACAGCCGACCACTTTGATGAACAGAAGGGATAGTTTTGCAAAGACAGAATGTAACACTACAGCTCACTTTTAGATTTTACACCACAGTTTTGACCATTTTACCAAAAGACAAGCACTGCTTTGATCACCCCACTTTGGAAGATGCTGGATCCTCTGCCTTGAATTAGAAGCAATTGAAATCAACCAGCTGTGTTTTAGTTATGTGTCTTCATAACTAGACAAGTCAATTTATAAATGAACAAACAAAAGAGGATAAAGTTCGGTTGGTTTGCTGCTGGGTTACTTCAATAAACATCCAGCTTTATATCAGGAAAGTCAATACATTTCTCTGACTTTTTTCCCCCCAGGTGACTGAGGACAAAATTTGACCAAGCATTTCTTCCTTGAGACACTGAAATCTTCAAAGCTACACCAAAAAAGCATAGCAAAACACAAAACAGACATGAAGACAGAAACAAGAAATAAAAAACTTAACCAGGAAAAAAAAAGTAACTTTTTTTCCACCAAAGACGGGAGAAAATAAAGGCAGCTTTCAGCTACTATCCCCACATCTATTCAGAAGAAGTACCAAGATTTTCTTATTAGCCACTGTCGAGAAAAGATTAATTTCTCAGGGCTGGGATGCATCAAAGAGTATCTGAAAGATAATAACATTTAAAAAGAGTTTTATTTCTTTTCTGCTTCACTTTAATTTTGCATTGAATCTACTTGGAACAAGCTAGTTTGTTTTTTTTTAAAGAAAACCCAACTCTTAGCCCCCTATCATAATCTAATTTGAAAAGCATCATTTTGTACTGGTTACAGATATTTTCATAAGCTCTTTAAATTCCTGTATGTGCTTTTCTCACAGTCTGTGTGCATACACACTGCCTCAGCATGCTCCACTCTTCCTCTGGGCTGTGGCTCAACAGAAAGCAGCGGTTTGATTGGAAAGTATATGGAGGCCCCTGTAGGAACATTTGACCAGAAAACTTGGAAACTCTTATGTAATGCAATAGCACTCTTCAATTCCACATTAGGTTTTACACTCCACTCTGCTATACCTGAGCATGGCAAAGCCAAATCTGGGTAACACCCCTTTGTAGTTGCTGGAGGCATAGCGGCAGAGTACTCAGAGAGAGAAAATGTGCCCAAGCACATTCTGATCTGCCTGCTTCCTGTGGTAAGTGGTTTCCAAACTAGCATAGTGCCAGAGAGCCCAAGTTGAACTCAGGGTGGGATCAAACTTACACAAAGTGAATCTATCTATCTGTACCTGATTACAGATGAGGTAGGACACGTAGGCTGAAATTATGAAGTCAAAGACGCAACAGATAGTAATTCTGCATTTCCTTTAAAGATCCCTAAAAAGTTCACACAGATATAATTCCTCACCTTGGGCAGTCAAGATACACAGCATTTGTGCAACTTGGTTAAGACAACAACGCATCCCAGTAGCAGCATAAAGATAAAAAGCTGAATTATGAACCTCAAATTCAGGCCCAGCATTAGAATTTTTTGATTCAGAATCACTGACCCACAATGAGCAGATGAGAAAAACAACAAGCGCTGAAGCAGCAGTTTTACCGGGGTAGAAGAAAAAGGGGTACTCAACCTCTCCCTCAGCTCTGCTTTCCATAAGCTGAGCAACTCATATCTCCAGCCAGACCAATTTTTTGCTGCTGAATTCTGACTTTGGAGAAATATATTCTTACATGGAACCCCTAACAGACAGGCAGGCAGTCATGCAGAGAAAGAGAGAAATTATTGCTCTTGGCCAGAGCTGATTCAACCCTTCACACGTCTGAGAAACTGACTGCAAAACCCCATAAATCAAATGGTAGCGCATACAGGAGAGAAAGCATCAGTACTGGACACAACACTGGGTGAAAGACCTATTTGTCCACAGTTCCCACCTTGCCTGTTTCCTCCGCCTTCTTTGAAAGGGAAGACTGTGCCATGCCCCTTCTGCTGGTTGATGCAATTTACTGCATAAATCAATTCAACTACAGCATTTTTAAAAAAAGGTTCTCACCATGTCATTCATCCCCATTAGCCTTGTCCCCTCCTCTTCTGGAGGTCTTCAGATATAATTGAATTTCCTCATTGACTCTAAATCTACTGTACTGATTCACTAACTATGAATCTAGGTGTTGAACAAATATAACAGGTCAACACAGCTTTCATTTCATGAAAATGGGTGAAAGCCAACACTCCTATCTCCAGCCAAGATCTGCTTTTCTCTGTATGATTTAACATATCCCTTAGCTGTTTCTGCCACATACCCCATCATCACAGTTGTCACATTACTAAGTGTGAATTCTTTAAATTAGGCTTTGTGATGCATTCCAAAACCAATGAACACCCATCCCTGCTCAGGCTGCACACACTGTTCCCCATCCTGCCAGCAGCCTGCCCTTCCAGGTATCTAAGGAAGGAATGCCTGACCACTAAGACAAAGTCTGTTTACGTAAAATTTTCACAAGATTTTATGGAGGAATTTACCTCTATAGGGTAAAATGCTTCAGTAAACCAGTAAACCAGTAAAACAAGTACAAAAAGGAATCCAAACATCAGCAATGCAACAGACAATGCCCTGCACAAAAGCCTTTTGCATCTCTAATGCTCAAACACAACTCCTCCCTTCCATCCATCTCTAGTGTTGAGAAAAAAAAATGGGATAGGAAACGCTGAAGGTTAGGACACCCAATGCTGTCAACTTGCAGCAAGGACAGTTGCTGGAAGTGCCAGGAAATAAGTCTGCTTACATGGGCCATTTGCTTTTCTCCTTAATCGCTTGAATGGGAATCCTGCACATCCAGCCCCAGGAGACCAAGGGAAATTAGTAATTAAATCTTTTTTCCTGTCTGTTTGACAAGTCTATCTTGTTCAAATCACTGTAAACAGTTAACAGTAAATCAGTTTGGAATCACAGAATAACATAAGGTGTGAAGGCGACAGATAAACAAGTTTGGATACACTAGCTAGAATAACACAGCACAGATGGTACACGCTCCCGTCTCAGCTATCAGAAGACTAGCAGAACAGATTAGAATAATCTTTAACCTGTCATATTATTTGTCAGATGCACAAAGACACACAGTGCCTAACATAGAGCCAGCGGAGAGCATCAGTATCATGAAGGCAGCACATGGTCCTTCCACTCCCAGTGACAGAAGGGAGCAGCTTCTCTCATGCTCTCTCTTTCATGCTCTCCAAGAAAGATGAAGGGGGGTGCAATGGGCTTTACTGCCAGTAAATCAGTCACAGCCTTTGGACTCCAGCTGGCAAAGTCTTATCAATGTGCCAGCTGAAAATTTCCCATAAGACATCTTGTTATTAAACTGCTCGAATGTCACCCAAATCCACTGGGATTCCTAGGCTTAATTCCTCCTTAATCCATCCCATCAAAACCAGCACAGAGTCCTCAACACAAGCACAGGTCAAACAAAGACTTAACTACCATGCTTATATAGGGAAGAAATTTAAATGACTGGAAAGAGAGTGAGCAGTGTATCCCAGAAAATGGGAGCAATGCAGGGGTGAGGTTGTGCCAGTGGACAGGACAGAGAAGATGCCAATGTCACTGGAAATATCTGAAAAATAATTTTCAAGCAAAGCAAAGCAAGACTCACATAATCGCAGAAAAGACACCTAAATATTTAACAAGGTATAGGTTCCTTGCTTTTCCTATTTGCTGCAGTGCTGGGGGCACTCACAGTACTGTGGGTGAGGAAACCTGCAGGGCAAGACCTCTCCAAGCAGAGCTGACCAAGCACATGCATCAGCTGGTAGGCAGGAAGATGATCGTTGAGGGGAAAAACAAATAAAATCAGGATTCATAGTGTCAATTTAAAGTTGAAGTTACTGTGGCCAGGATTTTTCAAGCCCCAGTTTTGAAATGGGATTTGCAGAGATTTCACAGACTTTACTGCTCATTATATGAGATGCAGCATCTGTCTATAACACTTCTAGAATGAGATATTGCACAGGACCTGTCTCCAAAAGAATGTGTTCCTTGTTATTGAATTTAATGGCTACAAAATATGGTGTAATAAGCTAGATTAATGAGAATATGAATTATTAAATTGAATAGAAATTTCTATAAAGAATTTAGAGAATGAAAATCCATGTGCATGCATCACTAAGAACCGTGTGGCAGAGAGAGGGCAGGTGGGTTACTGGTCTGCAGGCCCAATACAGCAGCCAAGGCAAAAAAGGGAACTAAAAGATATTAAAAGGGTAAGTTGATTGACATCTCTAATTACATCTCTGCAACAGAAAAAGGCTGTTATGAGACACAATGCCAGTAAAAAAACCCACCTTGATTTCAAGCTAATGATATTTCTTATTGATGCTCTTTTTAAAATAACACAGGATGCATCCACTACAGTAAGCAGTGCCCTGCTGAGCTCTGGGTTGGCCATGCACCTGCACAAACTTGTTTGCTTTTCAGGTCCCCATCAAAAAGCCACCCTTCACTCCCCCTTGCCCAGTCTGTTCTCACAGGGCATAGAGCTTCTCTGTGCAAACCAGGATTGACACTTGCCTCCAGCTTTCCCACCCACTCCATGACTCGGTACATCCATTTCTATGACTCCCCAAAGATGCTCATTACTGATATAAATTTGCAGCACTCCCTGGAGAGGTGTTTCCACTCCTCCAGGAAAGGGAAACAAATTGTTTGGGATCATGGAGTAGCCTCTGCTCCACTTAACCATGTTCTCATGTTTTAAAATAGGTGTGAGCTCCCGTACCTATTGTAGCTCATGAGATTTCACAGGGAAAATTGGTTTCTGGACATTTTCTGCCTTCATGACCTGCCCTCAGTCCATTGCCCTCTCTTCCATATGTAGCTCAAAAGAAAGCTGGGGTTGACAGATGAATATATAGATGCAGTCCAGATATACGAAGCAGGAACGAACAACAAAGAGCCCAAAGAAACATTTAAGAGAACACACACAGAATAAAGATTGACATTAAAAAAGACTGACGTTCAGATTCAATAATGTAACTTCCCAGCAAGGAGTTCAACTCTGTGAGATATTTAGTGATAGCACATAAAACTCATAAAGCGGATAGTATGCAATAGTCCCATGCTAACAGAGATGAGATGAGATAATATGACTTGACATCAAATCAATACCTGAGAAACATTAAATAAAAACAATATTGAGAGGGATCAAAAGCATCAAGTTGGTGTAGCGACAGTAGTCTAATGAAACACATAGGCAAAGAAAAAGAAAAATAGCATGCCAATGCTTGCCTGTTTTTCCAAGAGTATCAAGTGATCTTACAGAGATACTATTTCTTGCAAACCTTGTCCCACAGAGAGGATGAGGTATTCTTGGATTACCTGATATAAACTAGTAATACTACCTAAAGTATCCATAACACAGCAAAAACAAATCTTATTTTCCAGAAACATCTATTTTCCCTTGCTACCTGCAGACACAAAAACATTTCCATAAATAAGAGCTGATTTTTTGATTTTTCTTCCTCCCAAAACAGTCGGCTGTTTGGAGACACATATGAATTATCATAATAGAGTCTATTAATGCTCAAACACCATCTAACATACTTTATCACCCAGAGCAGGGAAACAGCTATTTCAACACTTCTCTTGATACAACAAGGAAGTAACAGGGAAAGTGAAAAGTTATGTCATTCACTTAAAGGCAAAAGGATTTAACCTCTACTACATGAGATTTGCCTCAGTGGTCTTTACAAGCAAGAAACAAATACAAATGGAGAGGAGGAATAAAGAACAGTTTAAAAATGTTTAGATGACATTTTAGATGACAACAGAAGAACCAGAGCTGAGTGAATACTGGTCCTCTCTCCTATGAGACTAATTCTTTAGTCTCATTTACTCTGGCAAGAGTCTCCCCTCCCTTCATTGCTGAGCTCCTGTTTTCCTCTTTTCCCCATCTATAAATTAAAGTCTTCCCAGCCAGACTTTGTATTTCTGTACCTTCTATTTTTATCAAGTATCACAATGAGTGGTCCTTGAAGTTGGAAAGCCTCATTTACCCAATGGTTTGTTTTAACATTGACATCCTGCTGCCCTAATCCATCCCGCTGCCACCCTTGGGCAGCACCTTTGGGATGGAAAAGACACCACCCTCCAAAAAACACTACCAAACTTAGAGCAGGTAGGTCACTTTGGGAATGTGTGAGGTAGGCCGGGGATAGCAGGGACTCCCAACAGGGAAGACAGTATGAGAAGATCAGTATAAACTTTTTCAAGAGAAAGCCCTACTTACAGGTTACACAGTGAGTAGCCAAGGGGTTTGAAGCAACTTGGGATATGCATCCTGAGCACAGTGACAACAGGTAGTGGAGTTCATACATAAAAGGACATTTGCAAAAGGGTTAAGTTAATGGGACAGATATTACTGAGGTGCTGGGCTGCATTGCAGAACATATGCAATAAGACAGAACCAGTTTATTATAGCTCCTGGCTCAGTGATGCACATGAGACTTTTAGAAAGGAATGGACCACAAAAGGTTCTGACTCACCAACGAAACATCCATTCATTATGTAACAGAAGGGAGAAAATTACTAGGGCAAGAATTATTAACTCAAATTATTAATGATGGGAGACCCTTTTGGTATGCTGGGTTTTATCTGAAGTTCCCAGAGCTGCATTAAACACCTGAGGTCAATGCAGTTAAGGGATGTTGGCTTATTATTTCCTTCTCAGAGAAAAAAAATCCTGTAAAACATGGGATTCCCTTAGGAAGTTAATTTCTTACATGGAACAATTCCTGTTTGAAAGCATTTAAAACCTATCCTGGCCACAGTGCTTATGAAAAGATAAACTCTCAAAGGCCAAGCGACTTCCCTGAGGCCCTGCCACAGAGGAGTCCAAAGTCCAAGGAGTAAAACCTGCGCTGGACAAACAGCTCCCCACTGCCCCTCCCCAGCTGCTGGCGGTCATTTATACCTCCTCAAGGCTTGTACAAGCTGCTGGCAGACCAGGATTCTACACTCAAATCACTATTTCTAAGATCATTCTTGCAGGGGATTGTGTTTCATGAAGTTTTTCCTGCCCCTGGAGCCCTAGAATAAGTCCTGTATTGCACTGGTCAACACTTTTGGATCCATACCATTTCCAGTTTTCCATCAGTGAGAGAAGGAGCATTGCATCCTCACAGAAACTACTGGCTTACCATAGAAAACAGAAAATGTCAATTTTCATGAAGGTAGCATGAAATTCATAGACCAAACCTCCTTAGAGATAAGGCAGAAGTGCTAACAGCATGCTACTGAATTCTATTGATAACAAACCTGACAAGTATCCTGACCTCCAAAGAGAGTCAGAGTGCCATGCCAGAAGGACTGGATGGCTGGAGGACTGGGATAACAGAAATTAGAGGCAATGCTGCAGTATTATGTACAAACTCATTTGTTTAGGGCATATTGCTCAAACATTCTTCTAATAACTTGGCCCAGGTCAGCTAGAAATGTGCAAGAAGACAGACATCTGGCTACACCAGCTGACCACAGGATAATTATAAACCAGCAGTGTGGTGCTGCTACAAAAATTAAATGTCATCTTATGGAAGGGGCTCCTGGGACTGACAGGGGTTACTATCCAAGGAACGGGGTGGAGACCCAACTTACTAATAAATCACTAGGTGCTAATAAATCAAGGCTGTAAGCAAGCAGGTACATCCAATATATTTTAGATTGGGATTTGGAATTTTTCCTTCTTTTATGGTGGAAACAACAAACTAATACATTGCTGAGTCATTTTGACACAGAACAAATTCTCTCTTGAAGGTCACATAAAGGCAATATTATTGGATAAAAATTTCATGTCATGGTGCAAAATCAGATGTATTATTTCTGCTTTTGCTGCCTAACACAAACTGAAACCAGTAAGGACATAGATACTGTGACATACAGCAGCTGCAAGCACTAAAGCTAGTAATATAAGGAATACTTTCAAGGCAGTATCCTGCTTAGAACAATAGCAACCAATAACTGAAGAAAACCAGCATATAAAAATGGCTTTTTTAGTTGTTGTGACTGGTGAGTGTCAAAGAATGGCTTCAAGTGACTGAAAAACTCAGTGAAATCTTATAAAATTTTACAGTTTAGACCTAATTATACGTATCTAAGAGATAAAAAATGTGGAATACTTTTCTTCCGATCTTTGAGAACTAACAATATTCACTTCATAGAATATTCAAATAGATGTATTTTACTGTCACATTTATTTGGCTAACACTGAATATACAAACATATAACACTAATAAGCAGAAGCAGTGCTATTTTAAATGCCAGTCAAGTAAGATTTCTACTACAAATAGAAATATAAAGGGCTCTTTATAAGTTCTCTGATATCAAAATAGAAAAAAACCCAAGCTACTACAGTGATGCTAAGTGAAATCTCCCTCTATCTGTTCTATTTTATGATGCTAGAATAAAATTAATTACTCATGAAGAAGCAAAATTAAAAAGGAGAAGAGAAGCAGCCATAAAGAGATGACACTCAAGCATTTATAAACTTAAACATTTCAAAAATATATAAAATAATTCAAAAATAAAATGGCATTTTCACAAAAGAACAACTCCTTCTATCCCTGAACCAGGAAAACCAGACATTTCCTTTTAAAACATCTTTCCTTTAGGCAGTGGGAACAAAAAGAAAAAAATCTATTCCCTATTTTCATGCTGTTTCGCTTCCAGGCAAGGATTTGCCAGGCCAGGATGTGACTGATCACGCTCATCACACACCGTCTCACTGAGCAGAGATTACAAAGCATTATCACCAGTAAACTGGGGAAATACATCAAATTTAGCCACACGAGCTGGGTGTGATTAAACTTTGCTGAGAAAGAAGATGCCACTTTTTCTACAACATCACCTGCCCACATTGGAATTTATTTACCATGTACTATGTCCCAGAATGAAACAGAATGGAGGGGACTCAGGTGGCCAGGCAAAGCACAAGATCTTTTTGCTAGTGAGGATGGTTAAATGTAACTACCACCAAGGGAAATTAATGATTGTAGACTGCAGGATATGACATCAAGATGGACCCTAGAGTGAAAAATATTCAAATATGCAGTTTGTAAACCCTGGAAGGACACTGGGAGCACAGGCTGTGTCTGTTGTACTCTGAGGAACTACAGCAGCCCTGACACCCAGGGGACCAGCCAAGTGCAATATCATCCCAGAAAATGTCACTTGTACAGGGTGCTTTCTGGCAGATCAGGCACCCTGTTGGTCCAGTACAACAGCAAGAGCAAGGAACAGAAATTCCTCTCCTGGTACTGATTAGTGCCAGGGTCTGTTTGTCAAGCAAGGATGGAAGCAGGAGTCAATTTCAGCATCTCTGAACACTTGTTTTCCTAGGTGCTGAGGCACATTTTGGATCCCTGCAAGCAGCTTGGTACAGGAATTGGAGCCCTCCCTGTCCAGTTAAGGGAAGCTCATAATGAGTCAGGGGAAGCACATGCTGACCAAACCATATTTAGCTCCCTTCCTTAAACTGCTTCTTGACACCTTGCAGAAACACACCTGATACCATTCCCACACTTGTAAAATCAAGATTCAAGAGCACTTGCTGTAAAAGAAATGGCAGAGAGCAGATTTGGGAATGGGCTGGGAGCAGAGGAGAGAGGTAAAACATTCACCAAGTTTTAACCTTTTTTATTTGTTTTAAATGTATTCCTATCTAGACTACAAGCATTCAGCTGAAGCAGTATTTTTCCATCTCTCTAAAGCAACACCTAGGGTTACAGCAACACATGCAAGCTTTAAAGAACAATAACAATAAACAAGCTGAAATAAAAGTTTACCAAAATAATCAGTTTCCACTATGTGACCAGTGGCCTCAAGAGATGCCCACATCTCTCTCATTGATGCATTTTGATGCTGAAATACTGCAAAGCACCTGAAAGCAAATTCAGGTTGCACTTCTTGAAACTTTCCTCACATGAAAGTTTCTGAAAGATTTGTCAAATATGAGTTTGGAAACCAACATAGCTGTTGCTTTGCCCTGTGGGCACAGAGAATGCAAAAATTAACACTTACAGCTAAAAGTCCTAGGTGAAGAGAATAATCATTCCAGTGCTCCTTGTTGGCCCTCTATCAGATCCCGAGACCCTCATACCAGGTTTTCTTCTACATTGTCAGAAAAATCCTAAAGCTCTAAATGACTGTGCTAATCTTGATACTTCTTTAAACAGTTGAGCTAAAGTCCAAAAGCCATATGTGCATTAACACCCACCCAGGACAGTCAGAGGAAAGAACCATTTAATTTAGGTATATGAAATGACAGCACTGTCAGTTATATGAGGGTAACTTTGCACAGTGTAAAGTTAAGCCTAGGCTTCTCCCACCCCTTTATCCCCTCTTCTTCACTTTTTAAGCCTAAGTCTTACATATTACATGGAAGAAAGAAAGATGCCAGTTGTGCAGCAGAAATACACAGCACTGCAGTGATGCAAAGCAGCATTTTCTCCAGCAGGGTATGTCTCAATTACAAGAGAAACCACATTACCTCCTTTTCATTTTCCTGCTTTTCTGCCATGGATTATTTGGAGCCAAACCATAAAATGAATAACCACACAATATCAGAACAAAATAGGAGAGTCTCCAAATATTCTATTTTTTTCAGTTTGGCTTCATTTATCACATATGTCTCTACCTGATGGTAGAGAGATGACATATATCACAGGGTATAGATTGTTCATAATGTGTTTACAGAAAACATTACTCTGAACAAATGCAATTTAATCTGATTTAGTCACAGTTAATGTTGAGTTTAAACTCAACACATATGAACAGATATTGAGTTTAAGTGTTTCAGACTGTAAACTGAAAATTATCTGACGACAACTAATCTGCTGTATCACCTGAGAATTCACTGGTCTACTGATGTTAAATGAAGATGAGCAGATCACTGATCGATCTGGAAAAAAAACCCACCTGGACAGAACACATACAGCTACCTGGCACTATAAATATCCACACTCATTAATGGGAGGGCAGTTGCTACTTGGAAGGTGCCAGTTTGGAAACCACAGTCAAGCATGTGACTATAAAGTGTTCGAATACACGTACTTGGTTTTGGTAAACAGATTCCTATGAGGGCATCACCCATCACCCATATTGTATCCTAAAGCTTCAGTAATGGTAACACAATCCTGATAGCATTGTGTAATAGGATAACCATGTAATCAAAAAAGTGAAAATAAGAGAGCAGTGAGATTTCACTACTTTGTAGCAAAAATTATTTGAACGGCTTTTAAAAATACAATAATATTTTTACTAAGTTCTTCCAAAAGCAGAGGGAAGTGTTTTTCCTGTTTTTTCAGCACAAAGTGGAAGGAGACATGGATAGGAGCTGAAACAGATTATCTGTCTGTAACTGTTCATCCTCGAGGTGCCTTGGTGACATGTACATCCGTGGAACTGATACCTAGCTGCAAGCCTCCCCACTATGGCAGCCCACTGCTGCATGGTCACCATGTGCACTGCGCACCACTGCAGAGGAGGCCAAAAGCCTCTTAAACAAAGCATGTGAAATTAAACAGGGCCAAGGAAGAGGGTAGAAAGGATGGCTCTTAAAATGCATGCAAGACCTTACAACTCAGGAAGGATCAGAAGATGTAGCAATCTGTATTACTTCCTTGTAATATCAAATGTTTGTTTACTTTAAACATCTGCCAGAAAAACTGTCCATAGAAAAGACCTCAGAGCCCCCCAGAAACAAACTCTCTCAAAGACAGCATCATCCTTTTGCAGCCATGGTGGAAACACAGCATGGCAGAATCCCAAGCAGCAGCTCCAAAGTCCTCTATGTATGCAGAGCCATCACCAGCATTACTTGGCCTCTAGCAGAATAAGCTCAAACTGAAGAGGAAGAGGGGTTTATTTTTCTTTGGTTTTTTTACTGAAAACAGTTTTTGTTCCAAGATACACAGTGGGGAAAAGCAAGGTGGCTGGAAGCCCCCTGAGGTTCTGATGGGCAAGGGCAGAGGGGCCGAGGCAGCCTTGCAGGACTTTGCTCTCCTCTGCTGGAATGGGCTCCATGCCATAACTAGTAAGTTTTGAGAACCTGATCTCATTGTAAACAACTGTGTTTCTCTGCCCTGCCCTCCTGGACCATGCCATCAGACTGGTAAGGTTTGTTTGTACCTGTTCTTCAGGATACCCCAAGCACCCTCTCCAGAGTCAGCCTCTTATTATCCTCCAGCACTCGAGTTGTCAGCTAGGGCAAGTGTAGCCACAGAGCAGCTGGTCATCCCTGCTTTAGGCTGTATTGTGAAATGGGACAGGCACTTTGTTCTATAGGTTAAAGAGGACACCTCATTTAGGGAAACAACATTCCAGAATAAGAATTACATTTCGTCTGTCATGGGAGAAAAGAAACATGAAGAGATTGCATCTTTGGAGTAAAGAACAAGATTTTAATCTCACTATCTAATAAGAAACCAGCAAACAAGAGGACAGAATTCAACTGTGTTAAGATATCTAATTAGTTCATGAAGCATTTTACTGGAGTATAATTTTGCGTGTGTAACAAAGCAAAAGGTACTAATTAATTGCAACTCATTAAGTGCAAGTTATTTAATAATTAGGAAAAATGAATGCAGGCATGGCAATGCAGGTTGGTACAGACAAGAATTCCATATAGCTGAGTGTTGCGTTTCCAACAGCAGCCAGTCTGCTCAAGAAGCAGAGGAGTAATTTGAAATTCAGTCTTTACCCATGAGGTCAACTTTTTTTTCCCAACTTTTCTGAAAGAAATCTTAAAGGACAAAGATAATGAATGCCTTCGCAACAAATTACTGGATTAGACAATTAGTGTCTGTCTCCACCCATGAGCAATTAAAACTTCATGTTCTATGTATAAAAAGCATTGCTATCCCATGTAGAGTGCTCATGGATATATAAATCATCCATATTCATGATCTCATCTTTTAGAGTTCTGCTAATACTTATGCAGAATCAAGGTAAGTCAGTCATACTCATCTCTTTGTAAATCGTATGCTTCTTAGGGAATCAGAAACAAACATCCCAAGTAAGATTTTAATAGCATAATATTTTCAAAATTTGCTCTTTACCCAGGGAAAGTTTGCCGAGGAGGGGAGAGTTAAAAAATCACTGCACATACTAGGATAGAAAGAGACTGAAAGCAAAGGGACCACAAGCAAAGTGGTCATAGGCAAAGATTTCCTAGAACAGCAGCTTTCAGCGAAGTCTCACATGACAATGAATCACTCATCCCCTACAACTGTCTGCTGGGGATTTTTAAGTCTTTACCACAGCACCATACAGTGACTGACCATAAAACCCAGTATAAGGTAAGACAGTGATACACCATTTTATTTGGTGGTAATTGTAGAAAAAATGATTTTCTACAAAAGCAGGCACCAAATTCTGGGAAAGTCTGGGCCTGGAATTTGCAGCTCAGTTATGGCTTAACTAATAATAGCTAACACAAGTGTAAAAGTCACATGAGAAACAGAGTTTCCTTCCCACAGTGCCACTGGTGAAGCATACAAAAGGAAAACCAAAAAAGTCTGAAAACTTCACACAAGTAAATTTTTTTCTTTGTACTGAATGGACACGCTGTACTCCCACTGCTTCACAAAGGAAGTTAAGAGCTTCTTTATATGTCAAGCCTACTCCGTTTTTCTCAACAAAATACAAATGAAAGGGCCATGTCAATTATTAACAGATGACAACAGAGAGCTAGTCAGGTATTTCAAACACTTGTGTCTCTTCTTCCCACATGAATTCCTCAACAGTAAATGCAAACTCAGTCTTCTTACTACTTTCATCATTTAAATCCATAATTAGAGACTATTAAATAACTTGTTGAGAAGTAAAGGCTTTTTTACATTCCTTCCTCTCTCCTTTCTTTCTCTGGGAGAGCATTTGACCTGACTGTCAGTGACAGGGTGACGGGGGGGACTTCATGTTCTGAAAGGCACTTGCAAGTGAATCAAGTCAGAGCCTTTTCCCCTCTTAATACTTTTTAGTACTGCAAGCTCATGTGGAAAATCATGCAATCCAGTGGAAACAGAGACACTAGGTATATAATGGAGAAATCTGAAAACAGACTAAAACTTTAGTTGTGTTATGATGTTAACCATCATCTTATGTTGAAAATAAGTCTTGTTTATTATAAATGCTTTGGCCAGGCTCTTCTCCCCCATCTCCCTCCCATCCCCAAACTTCACCAACAAAGAGGTGAACAGGACACCACCACATGAATCCAGCACCACTGCTTGACAGCATGCTTGCTATTTACACATAAGTACAAACTTAACACTGCTTCAGTCCATTCACATCATTTAACTCAAATAAATTCTAAATTTGTCAAAGAATCTCTGCAAACCCAATGTAATCAATAAAAGTGAAATAATATAACTTAGTATCAGTGCAACTGAAAGATAATTGAGAAGTATCGTAGGAAAACCTGTCAAGATTAGAATTACCATAGTAAACTTTAAAATGGCAAACTTTTTGACAATTTTGAAAAATAATCCATATGATCCTAAGTAAGCATGTACTTTTCTATTTACTTCAAAATTTAAATCCATAAATTCTAAACTTTCATCAGCTAAAAGAGCCATTTCAAATAGTATGGTAAAAGCGCAGCATCTGACATAACATGGACTGGGGGAATCAAGTTTCCCATAGTGGAACAGGTAGCTCCTAGTAATGCCACAGGGAATTACCTGCAAAAACATAAACCAGAATAATCTCTTTGGTTTGGATTTGACTGAGCTTCACACATACACTGTTTATTCTGACTGCCATAAAAATGGACAAAAGCAGCACACACATTAGCAGCAGCTCCTGCTTAAAAACAAGAAGCACAGCACATTTTCCCCTCAGCCAGCTCCCCGCTGAAAGTATTCCAGACTAAGCCACAAAAACTTAACAGTGAGCTTTCGAATGACAGGACATCATGTGCTCCATCAGTCAAGTACTTACAAGGTTTCTTAAACAAATTGATCATGCCTACAATTTCAGACGAAGTCAGAGAAACTCCAGACTTGATCTTCTCTGAGGAAGAAACAAAAGCCATGAAATCACCAAAGAGAAGGGCTTGTTTGCCTTTTTTTTTGTTACTGTTTTTAAGAGAACTCTGAAGGACATATTGTAATGTGATAGGAAGCTTGCAGGAACAGCCTTACAAATAAGGCTGGAAGTGTACTTCAGCACCCTGTTCTTAGTTAGCGCTCTCTCTGGGGAAAATGCTAAGGGAGGTTTTAACTAGCAAGAGTCAAGGTGATTTCAGACTGATAGCTAAGACCTCCCAGGTGATCTTACATTTGGTACATTAGTTTATATAATTGCTTTTTGCTCAGTTTTCCCCAGCTACAAAGCCAAAAATAGCTTACTTGTCCGACAAGGGAAATAAGGTATACTGGGGATATTGGGCAACCCTTTATAGGTGTTATGAATAACAGCAGTGGTTTTAAAAAAGTAAGAAAATTCCTGACATTATAGTATTATCCATATTTTTACTTTTATAAGAACAATTTAATGTCAATAGCTACCATGAAATCAGGAGGCTGCATTTTCCAAGAAAGTTTGTGCCAGACATTAGTATTTTCTGAAGCATCCTATAGTACCATGAAATGGAGACAAGCATTAAGCAGACTTTATTATTCACCATAAAAGAAGCAACAATGATGCAAATTCCTCTAAGAAAGCAATAAAATTTTGAATATAAAACCCCAAAAAGGCTTCATTATGCAGTTCTCAGTCAACACCAGCTGAGCCAAAGCCTACTACAGTACTTCTCTGTGCTCTGGATAAAACTTCCCATGGATCCAGTAGCTCCACTCGCAGAGGTGCCAGTCTTCTACAAATACACATTTGCAATAGGATTTAAGGGAAAATATACCCAGTAAAGCTAGGCTCTCAGATCTGTAGTTTGGCATACAAATGGAGGTCTAATTTTCAATTCTCTTGGGAACCAGGTAGCTTATCATGCAGTAAAATCCACAAAAGGAAATTAATGTTTTAATGATGTCTTTTCAATTCTTGCATGGTGTTTGTTCAAAATCATGTATTACAAGTTTTACCCAAAGACCAACAACAAGTGTTTATGCTTACGCTTTCACATCCTGATGGTGTTAATACCAAAAAGTGCTTCTCATGAAATTCAAGATCTAGAGAAAGATTATACTTTCTCAATGTGAAATAAAAATTTATGGTTTTTATCCAGTTTCAACAGAGGTCCTTGGCATTTTCATATCCATTGCAGAGACTTTTTAAGTCAGAAGATAAAGCCTTTAACAGAGGAAAATTTTGATTAATCTGTTGTACACAGTGCATTTACTAATATCTGATTTCTCAAATCTCTGCTAGGTCAATTAAAAAAAGTGTATTTGGAAAAACATTGAACAATCTTAGGCTGCTTAGCGACCCCTTCTTTCTAAGCACTGGAAATACAGACATATAGAATAATTTGCATAAAACACAGACAAATGGGACTGAACTGTAAATGAGAGAAGATAAAATAAAAAGCTTGAGAGTAATATCCCCCTGTTGCTTTCTCCTCTGAGGTATCTCATGCCAAATTTTTTTTTTGGTAGATATATCAAGATTTATGTGTTATAATGACTTTAGCGACTTCTTTTTTAGAGACACATTTTATTTCACTAATGAAACATTCTCAGGAACCAAGAGAATCACTTCCGCCCAATTTCATTTTAATTAAAAAGAGCTAAAAAAAAGAATAGGAAGATGAAACTACTTTGGTTTGACAAAATGCATGGCTTTTTGACCCATCTATAAGGGCTGCTTATGCCACTCTAGCAGCTGACAGACCAAGATTCTCTGCAGTCCATAAATCAGCTCACGCAGCCCCCTCAAGCCTTCCTCCCACAGTGCTGCACTACATCTAGCATCCCTCCAAATAACTAGCAAGCCAGGATTAATTCAGACCATGAGAGCTTACAGAAGGGCTCAGGATCATCAGAAAGACTGCACAGGTACCTAAGCAGAAACTGTGGATCATAGCTGTGGTCACTTCCCTGAGTACATTCTGCAGCTATTCAGGTCCTTTGCAGTCTTTTCACTCCAAACCCCATGACTAAGATCCACCTTGAAAACCAACAGATGGACATCACAATATTGAAAAGCATAGGTGTCAAGGGGTACCTCTTGCAGGGATAACATAATCTACCATCAATGTTGGAGATGCCTGAATGACCATGAAACAGCCTCCTAGGTGAGGACAATTAGTACCATTTAATCATCACACAAGGTTATCAAAGGACTTTTCGTAGCAACAGCTGAGAAGCAGCATCACTCAGACAACAGACATGAAGGTAAGTGGTGGACAATCTGGCAATG